>NW_017537445.1:919677-946315 GCF_001853355.1 Bactrocera latifrons
ACTGAGCATCTTTCTCTTTGACACCATGTCTGATATCCCACGTGATCTGTCAAATACTAATGCATGAAAATCCTAACCTCAAAAAAATCACCCGACGAAAATCGAAAAGTTTGGGTTTTTAGTTTTTTGGTCAGACCGGCGCCCAAGCCACAGCACAACTATTAATCAAACAATGTGAAATGTCACATTTGTGCGCTAATTGTATGCTAAAAGCGCTTAGTAAACAAATTAACTATGCAACGTATGGGCTGAGTAAGTGAGAGAACGAGAGCGCAGATATGAAAGAGATAGAGAAAAAGAGCGTGAAAGGTGCGAGTTGTTTAATAGGTGTGTTTGGGGAATACCTACGACGACTAGAAAAATAAACAGTTATAAATATTTATTTTTTATAAATTCCTGTTGTAGCTTTTTTACATACGTTTACTTTAGGGTATTTTAACATTTTTTATTTACTTTTTATGGTTTATTTATTTTTTAATAATATTTTTAATATTTTTTGTCATATATTTTGTTATACTATTTATTGCTTTACGAATTGCGTAAAATTTGCCATCATTTGTCATTTTTCAATAGAGTTGCTCGGGCAGCTATTAACAAAAATGGTACAAAAGTGATTAATTCGTCCCCAAAATAATTAACATGTGAAAAGAATCGATTAATCTGCTAACTACGTGACCGAACGTCCATTAAGAACTGAAGAATAGTAAGCGCACTGAGGTAGGGGGAAGCGGTCAAAATGCACTAATAATGTTCAATAAATTGACTTCATTTAATTCACTGAATGATTAAATTGCATTGTGTTCGATTAAAATGAAGTACAAGCAGGTTAAAATGCTTTATACCAAAAACTAAAGAAGTGTTTAGCAGAACAATGCGTCGATCACAACCTACAGAGGTAAATCTTTGAAGAACAGCGAATCAAAGTGGTATAAATTGCATAAGCTGGTACAAATCTTATCCCAGTGAAATTGAGTAGATTTGAGAAACAACTGGTATAAATTTAAAAGATGGTAGCTTAATACATAAACAAAAAACTCGTATAAAATAAGTAAGGTTTTTTGGTTTGTTGTCATTAGTATAAACAAGTAGAATTGAACAAAAAATTAAATAACTGCAAACAACATTGGTATAATAAAGTTAAACAAACAATTTTAATACATAAACTGGTATAAATCATATAAACTAGTATAACAAAGTAGAATTGAGCAACAACTGGTATAAATTAAAATAAATTAAACAAATTTAGCATAATACAGCTAAATAAATAACTCGTATAAAAAATTTAATTGGTATAAATCATATTAATATAACAAAACTGAAATACAATCTTGCGATTGCAAAATAATTGGCATAATAAATTTAAACAGTTGATGTACATAACGCATATAAACTGATGATGGACGCAGAATTGAACAGTTACTGGAATAACTGAAAAAAGTATTCGCATAATCAAGTTAAGCAAACAATATATATCAATTACATAAACTGGTATAATACAGTAAAAATTAAATACAGCCGTGAACTGAAACTGAACTGACGTAATGAAGTTAAACATCTGAGCTAATTCTTATAAACTGGTATAATACGTATAATTGAATAGTAAAGAGAATACCTGCAAAAGTCATTGACATAATCAAGTTAAGCAAATAGCATTTGTCAAATAAACTAGCATAAAAAAGTATAATGTAACAAAAACTGGTACAAAATTAAATAATGTGGTATAGCTCAGATAAACTGGTATAAATTCAAAAAAGATTGACGAAACAAAGTTTATGGGGTATTCTAGTCTTGAAATTTGAATAAAAAAATATGTAAAAAACACTCAAGTTATTTCCGAAATTATAACTGGTTTAGTGTCGTGACAACTGGGCGCGTTTTTTCTCGAAACTACTTTTTTCGATGCGGTACAACGTGTCATGTTCTAATAAGCCGATTTACTTAAAATATGGCATGAATATTTCTTAAATATCTCTCAATCACATTAAGTAACAAAAATTCTAAAAATTAAAAATCGACCGATGCTCCATATTCGGGCCTGTAGCCTCAAACCCTACCTTAAATAAACAATTGGTATATATTACTTAGACTGGTATAATCAAATGTAATCAATATATCAAAAGATAACATCACTTATAAAGCTAGACTGAGCATTATCAGCGGAATGAATGACAGGAGCGGGAGATGTGGAAAGTTTAGGTCAGTTCCTCTGATTAATTAAGCCCAACTGACGTTTATTTTGGTCAAGGTTTTTTTTACTCTTCGAGGTACTTCTATACAATGTAAAATGTTCGATATCTTCATTTTTTACTTTAGCAAGACTGAAGGCTCCTTAGAATGACTATCATCATTTAACTTTCTTTCGGAAATCAATTAGGTTTGAATTAGATTAAACTTGTCTAAAATTATTTCGAAAAGAAAAGACAAAAGTATATTGCTTTTGTGGAACTTAAAAGGTATTTTACGACAAAGTGTTGATATGATGATCAAGAAAATGTTCGGTACTTTGACGGAGCTTATACTTTCATTAAATTGGATATGAAGTTTAGAAAAGGAACTTTCAAAATACGATGTACGGAAATAACAACATAAAAGGAAAACTAATTTACGGTCGATCAGAGATCGGAAAAAGTAAGGGCTGGGGCGTGGTTGAATTTTTAGACCAATACTACGATTTATTAGATAGTTCTTAATAACCTCCTATTCCAATTAGAAGAACGAGGTTATGGTAAATATATTCCACACGTGCAAAGAAATTTCAGTTATTATTTTACATATTAAGCAATTTTTTTATTGAAAATTTGTTTATTGCCAAGTCAAAGCAATGCTATACATCATTTCCAAATATGCATAATAACGAAATATTTGAATTCTTGTTTGATTTAAGAGTTGTTTTACTTGACACCACCTTTTTTGTGGAAAAGAATGTCAATAGCTTTTGGGTTATAATCTGCAGCAAAATTAATTGTTGAACAAGAAAATATTCCAAACAGCTACTGTATTTCTCAAAATCCACAAAGCTGATTTGTTTGGCGCGTGCAAGTTATTATTTTTGTTAACTGTTTTGTTTTTTATCAGAACCCATTATACAAAAGCAATATACACATATAGGTATATATGGCACACTCATACAATGGCTTTATATCAATTTGATTTATTGCTTTAAATTACGAGGTTTTTAGCTTTAAAACTTTTTTACATTTCTTTTTAATTTTGCAAACTCGAACAAGAAAAAATATTCTAAAACATAAAAAACTCGAATTTTTTTATGAAATCTTAGTTTATCACGCCATTCATTGACCTTAGTTAGAGAATTATGAGCTGGTAAACTTTTATAATATAAAATAAATTTTTTTGTGGTAACTGCTTGAGATAAGATATTCTGTTGGCTTATAAAGTTTTTGGAGTAAGGTTGTTTCGAATCTTTTAACGGTCTCTTAACAACTAGGACAAAGGAAAAGGAGAGCATATTACTTCTTTATAGTGAGAGTCGTGTCCACAAAAATCGTCAAGTAAGTGTTAAAGAGTTAGCAATAGATCTCAACGTCTCACTCCGTTTAAATGATTTTGGTGTATATCATGTATTTTGGGTATGAAATGCATTCTTGCTCGACTCGTCCTGATTTTTTTTTTTTTTCAAAAAATATACGATTGTGACCAAAGTTTAAGCTAAAACGCGATTAATACCATCGATAAACCATCGTATTCACCAGGTTTGGCTGCGTGGGACCCGTTTTCAGTCCATCGAAGAGATAAAACAAAATTCGCTGAAGGCCAACATGTGGCTATGAAGGAGTTTCGAGGACGGAAAAATAGTTGGCCTATGTTAAATGTTCTAGTTTTTCAAAGCTTTGAATCGAGAAAAATTTTAGATACGAAAAACAGTCCTTTCATTAATGAAAAGAGAAAATGGTAAATTTTCTAACTGGTATTTACCTTGGTGTTTGAATCTCCAAACTGGTCCTTTACGATACAATTAGGTGTTTACTAGTCACAAACGAATATTTTTAGTTTACAATTGGATATTAATTAAAAAGTTACAAGTGGTCCTTTCATAGAGTATTGTTAATTTCTAACCATCGCGCACTCAGCCCGGACTTTTAGCATTTTTACAAAGCGACCTAAGAGAATCTGATAAATTCCGTTTCTCCTTTTATAGACTTCTGTTTACCTGTAAATGACAAATAAATTTACGATTCTTCATTAAATATTATAATTCAACAATTCTAAAGAGCAGTTCTTGGTAAAAAAAAATTCAAAATAAATGCTGAGTGTTTTACGTGAAACTTTGTTCACAGAATCGCATTATTAGGACGGTAGTACAATTTAGTTGCTTAACCAAAAGCCATACTAACTTGTAGATCAGTTGAAAGTTGAACTCTGCGGATATGCGGCTGATTGCTCGCAAACCGGTGAAGTATGTTAAATTGCTTATTTGGTCGAATAGTTTGCTGAGTGGCATGAGCTGATAAATGCACGACTTAGCACAACTACAACGGGTACATAGATTAAAATGAAATAAGAAATATAAAGAAAACAGATTGCGTAAACTTTTAGTTTTAAATTATACAAATACAAAACTAGTTCATTAAAATGTCATCAGGTAATGTTAAACTGTCAAATTTAAATCAATTTGGATCCGTTAAAGAGCATAATCCGGCTCAAAAAAAAATTAATTATCGAATCAGTTTTTTCGAATAATGGTTGGACCTCTCCAGGTAATGCCAAATTCAGAATATATTTCTAATATGAAATATATGTTTCTAATATGAAACATGTTTGCTTTATACTGTTCCATTACTATAAAAATACGCCACATGTGAGAAAATTTTTTTCAAAAAATGAAAAGTTAATGAAAGAGGTAACTGTAGAAACTATGTAGATAAATGAGAAGATAGAACACATTTCAATGTGGCAACTACCACAGAATTGAAACTGATTGAGCAAGTTATACATAATGAAACCACACTTATCAATTTTTTTGTTTTAAATCGTATACAAACAAGAAAAAACGTTAACTTCGGTTGCACCGAAGCTAAATACCTTTCACAGGTGCATTTCTGTTAGTAACTATGTGCTTAGTTTGTATAGAAGCTATATGCTATAGTAATCCGTTCTGAACAAATTTTATGGAGATTTTATTGTTAACTTAAGCAGTAATCTATGCCAAATTTCGTGAAGATACCACGTCAAATGCCAAAGTTTTCCATACAGGCCCTTGATTCCTATCGTGAGTCGATCTGAATAATTTCTTCTGTTATTATATTATTTCTATAAAAAATAAGTCATACTAAATTTCGTGAAGATATATCGTCAAATGAGGAAGTTTCCCATGCATGCATTTGATAATAATAGTAAATAGTAATATTTGGAGATTACATTGTTGGCTCAGAAAATAGTCTATACCAAATTTCGTGAATATATCTTGTCAAATGTGAAAGTTTTGCATACAAGAACTCCATTCCGATCGTTCAGTTTGTATTGCAGCTATATGTTATAGTGGTCTGATGTCGGCATTTCCGACAAATGAGCAGCTTCTTGAAGAAAAAATGACGTTTGTAAAATTTCAAAAGGATATCTTAAAAACTGAGGAACTAGTTCGTATATATGTACACAGACAGACGGATATGTCTAAATAACCTCAGCTCGACATACTGATCATTTATATATATATACTTTAAAGGGTATCCGACCCTTCCTTCTGGGTGTTACAAACTTCGTGACAAACTCAATATACCCTGTTCAGAGTACAAAAATTTTAGAAATTTAGTTTCTATGTATGGAGCTTGTTCTCACAATTAATATTAATTTTCCTCATCAAAATGTTTGAAACCTTCTGAATTTAATAAAATAACAGATTCGGTGCGGTCTCGTGAAGAGTTGAACGGAGGTGAAATAAATTTTGAAATTATAACTGGATCAGCGAACAACGTAAATCTATGGCCCCTGTCAGCTTATACGACCTATTTATGATCAGCCAACACCGCTTCTACCTTCCGCTTTACCGTAGGATACCGTAGATTTCCACGGCATTTGAATTTTTTCCGTAGAAACGTGTCAGCTGTTTGCTCGCTCACAACGCAGGGTTGCCAATCTCGATGTACTGTAGTAATTATAAGAATTGTCTTCAATATGTTTGAAATTTTCTTAAAATAACTCAAAATCATAGTCGAATGCTATTATTTATAAATAAATAAAATATTTTTAATAGTTTGTTTTCAGTTTTTCTCAACTTTTGATACATTTTAGACGGCAACTGAGGAAGGGAGTAGCGTTTTTCGCATTTCCTGCTATTCGAATTGAAAGTTTTACAAAATGGTTAGGAAACTCAGAAATATGCAGAGCTAGCACACATATGATATCTGCCCTATCTAAGTTCTAGGTTCTAAGAAAAAAGTTTTAGAAACCCTGAAACTAAAATAAGTGAATTATTGAAAAATGTTGATGCTAATCAGACTCACCAGTGAGGCAACACACCAGATTTAACTATTTGAAATAACTTTTTATTGGAAGTTTAAAAAAGTGTGATTGCCGCTAAGGCTTAAATAAGAATAAATTAAAAATAAGACACTTATTGTGGACTATTTAATATTTATACTGAAATAACGGCATATTAAATTACATGAGAAACTTTAGTTAGGTTTTACAAGGAGTTTAAGAAAGCCTGAATTAAAAGCAACAATTCGAAACTGCATACAACTTTTTTCTATTGAATGGAAAACTACAAATATTTTGTTTCAGCAGCCATTGGATAATGGAACTACCCTCGTATTTTTACTTATATCAACACTGTAGTGTTAACAGTAAATCGCGCAAGCATTATTAAAAAATATAATAAATAAAAAAATTAAAACAAGCTGCTGAAATGCAACAGTAAAATTAAAGCAACAAAAGCATATAAATTAATCTGCGAAATGTTTCGAATTCCTGCCTTTTTTGCTTGTATTTTTCATTGTTGCAAGCCTCCTCGTCCAGTAATCGCTCGTCTTCAATTCCTCTACAATTGCATTATTTGCTACAAAACTCTGAAATTATCGCATATCTACGTTACACACGAGCGCAAAAAAACAACTATTGGTCTTTTTTCAGGTTCATCACGTTCTGCTTAACGGTAAGGCGACACAGCGGCGTCTGATTTAATTTGCACTGGCAATTTGTGTCTGCTGCCAATCTTGACCGCTCCATGATTAGCTACCAATTCAATTGTGCCTAGCTAGTAGCAGCGTGGAGGTGCTAAAAATAGGTTAAAAGCATTTATGGCATGCCATGCTGAACTGTCCGGCGTTCAGCGTTCACGAAGCCAGTTGTGAGGGGCGTATGTTCGCATGGAGTATCCGATTACAACTTGTTTTAAGGGCATGAAAATTAAACAAAATTCCTTTTTGTGAATATTCCATGAGGAATATGCAAGTATGTATTGTTGTGTGTGGTTGTTGTGTTTTGAGTCAGTCTTACGAAATATTTTTTTATGAATAAGCTCCGTAAAACGTTGAACTTAAGTGTTTTAACTTTTTTTTTCTTTTTTTTGGAATTTTATTCAATTAGTTTTGTATACTCTTGCAACATTTTACTATAGAGTATTATAGCTTTATTCACCTAATGGTTGTACGTATCCCTTAAGACTAATCGAGATAGATATAGGGTTATGTGATCAGGATGACGGGAAACGTTGAAATCCGGGTGACTGTCCGCCTGTCCGTCCATCCGTCCGTGCAAGCTGTAACTTGAGTAAAACTATGTCGTAATAATCGTCCAATAATACTCGTCGAATTGCTTACATTTTCTTTGCAAAATATTCAAGTGTCAATAAAACAAAGAACCGCTCGTAGTAATGAAAATCTTGCTGTCATCGAGGCAAGTACTGTTGAAGACCGCAATTTGTCGATTCCAAGAAGTTCCCAGGAACTAGCACTGTCTTGAACCACAACCCGTCGGATTTTAAGAAATGATTTGGGCTTGCATCCGTTCTCACGCAAGAACTGAAGCCATTGGATCACCGTAAACGTCATGAAATTGCTGATTTTGCCTGCGAATATTTTGAACGATTTTTTTAAGAATTCATCTTCTCCGATGAAGCTCACTTTCATCTGAGTAGTGCGGTAAATAAACAAAACTGTCGATTATTCATGAATAAACAATATATTCACCTAAATTAACAGTTTGGTGTAGTTTTTGGTTCGGTGGAGTCATCTTCTTTCGAAATGAGACTAGTGACGCCATTACTGCCAATTTGTAAAACAACTTTTTACGTCCACAATTGCAGGAAGTTGATCTTGACTACATCTGGCTCCAAACAAGATAGGAGTGCGACCCAGTTCGTTTGGACTCGAACTTAGCCCTGTTAGAAAAACGAAAATCATTACTGTATATATGGGAGTTGGGGTAGTATCGACCCGATTTTAGCTATTAACTTTTATCATGTCACATGCCTGAGTTTCATTAAGATACCTCACATACAATAAAAAATCATATGAAGCAGATTTCATCCGGGTGTTGGAAAATCCTGGTAATAGTTATATGGGAGTTAGGTCAAGTTTTCGTTTAAATTTATCCAATTTATTCACAAAAGTACGCTATTATGAATAAAACAGCATAACGTCATCCCAACGTTCGAAAATTTGATTGTCAATTTTATATATTATAATGGGTAAACATTGACCGATATTTTCGGTCAAAAGACAGATATAGATACTAGGGTCCATATATTCGGTACAAGAGATTTGAACAGTTTGCTTGGTTTGTTTAACTCTTGGTCATACGGTGACATACTTTAGATAGGAATATGGAAACAATGCTAAATACTTCTTTTAGTCGAAATCGTTGGATATGTGATCTCACAAAAAAGTGGGCGGTACCACGCTCATTGATCAATTTTCACACCGGCTCACATCTCGAAGATAAAATTGAAGGTCTTTGGTCTAATTATTAATTAATTTATTGCGATTTTAGTGGTTTTTAACAGTACCGTTATATGGGCAGTGATTGGGGTTATTTTCCGATTTTATCCATGTCCACACTCTCGATAAGAGTTCTTATAGTATTTGCACTAAGAAAATGTATTTTTCTTTAGTACATTTGGAGATTTGTACATTAAAGCAATTACGGTGCAAGGCCACCCCAATTTAAAAAAAAAAATCTCTATTACCTTAAGGGGGTATTCTGGTCTAAATGAAAAATATTTTTACTATCCATTTTTGTATTGACATTTTAATAATTTGAAATCCGGCTGAAATGCAAAGAAAAAAATAACAAAATTCGTCGAGATACGGTCCGGTGGAGTGGGGATTGTAGAGATCTAAAACACAAAAAAAGAAGATTCTTCATTAGTAAGGATTTCGTTATCGGTTGACCATTTTCAAAAAATAAAAAAAATAATAATTATAATAAAAATAACAAAATGGCGTCGCCTTGAAAAAAAAAATTTTTTTTTTGACCGCAGATTTTCGACCTTTTCGAACTTTTTAAAAATACTTCAAATCAAAATTTTTACAAGTCCAAAGCACACATGATAGAGTGTTGTATAAAGAAGATGTATACCAATTTTACAGAAATCGCCACGTCACAAAATCGGTTGTATCTCCGAAAATAAGTCGAATTTTGAAAAATCCTTCCAAGGTCATATTTTTGAAAGTTTCAAAATATTGAAAAAAAATAATCGATTTTTTTAAATCCTAGACCAGAATACCCCCTTTAGTGAGCAAAACATAGAAGCAGTGGTTACTATACACCGGGTAAGAAAGGGATGACATTTGTAAAACTTGTAAGAAATGCAATAATAAACCTTTAATTATAGATCATCTATAGAAAAAGTTGTCAATTCATGCCCAAATAATACCTATTTGAATAAATGATGAAAATTCTGCGAATTTTAATACGTAAGCAAAGAGTTGTACTCTCAAGGCATTTCTCCAACTGCAAAACAATATACACGTATTTCAACTACTTCGCTGAAATTCCTCGCGTAACTCAACAAAATTTTATTTGTTTTCGTAAAAGGAAAAAAAATATTTATGGCTTTTGTCCATTAGCCAAGAATTTCTTGCCAAATAGCTTTAAAAAATTATTAAACAAGATATAGCAAAATAAATACTCCCATTCTTAGCAAAAAATGAATTTCGTGCTGCGCAGTCGCTTAAATTAAGTGAAAATATTCATTTAAGCTCTAAGTTCTATATTCTTTTGATGAAGTTAATGTCTTCCTAAACAATTTTTTCTACAATGTGCTAAAAATCCCACAAAAATAAATCGGAAATTCCTTTGCATTTGCCGTTAAAAAATGCAAATAAATTAAATGCCATAAATATAGTATTATTATAATTTTTTCTTTAAATATATGTTCTTATTTTGGAAGTTATAATGGATTAATAATGTTATAGGTTCCAATTAGAAAATAAATGTATGTACCTAATGGGACAGATTTTTGTTGTCATTACATTTTTTTATTGTATTATATATCTTTGAAAGCAAATCGGTTTAATAAATATGTAGTTCAAGAAATTTGTTGAATATATTTACCTTTTGTTGGATTTGTGGAATACACAAGATCATAACCTATTTTATATATATGTATAATAGGGGATCCGGCCACGCGTTGCTGTGGTATACATTCTATACTATTATCCATATATTCAATATGAAAATTTTACTTACGAATAAATGCAAAAACATTTTTGTATGTATAAAAATCCACGGGATTGTACTTGAGATTTAATTTTGAATATGTTCATACAAATAAATACCATTTGATAAAATAAGTTAATAGAGTTGTTGGCTTATTCGATTGCACTTAATAAACATTAAAAATGTGTGTGGTTAATGGATATGTCCGTGCATTTCACTATATTCTTTATACATATATGAACTGTTTTTACTATCCTATCTTCCAAGTTGGTTCGAACTGCACACAGTGTGCTAAATTTTACTAAAATCGATTCAGTAGTTTAGGAGTCCATCGCGGACAAAAAACGTGACACGAACTTTTTATATAAAGATATATATATAATATATATAAATGCATACCGCAGGGAAAAAAGAAGAAATGAAGTGAGCGAGAGTGGAATGAAGTTATTCAAGAACTGTGATACAGGAAGTTCGCGATTGAGCATTCCACAAAGAGCGCAGGCAAACAAAGAGGATGGGAAGGTAAGACAGGAGTAGAACACTTTCCAAAAGCTTAGAGAGTGAAATTATAATTTAAGATTTGATCAACATATGTATTTATTATCAAATTTAAGCCTAATAACCAATTGCTCGGTATTGAGAATATTTTCAAAATTAATATTAAGAGGGTGATAGAAATAGCGGACTGGTATATTCAGTCAACAATTCTATTTACTTCTTAAATCTCGTCCAATCAGCTGGATGGACCTTTATATCAGATAATCGATTTTATATGATGTAATCAAGGGGATCGATTTTTGACTGTGAAGGGTGTACATATTTTATGTAATGAAGTAATCATCGATATCTGTGTTATGGTGGGTGATCCAAGTAGTGGTACTTTTTTCAATAGTCTTCTTTTAACAGATCACGCGTAAGTCTTGATAAGCTGTAATGTTATTTTATTCAGTATTGTTCTGCACTTCATCATGGAAACACTTACGACTGAACAACGTTTACAAATCAACTTTATTACCAAAATTCACAGTCTGTAACGAATGTGTCTCGCGCGCTTCGCTCAACGTAAGATCAACATAATCGGCCTACTGAGCGTACTGTTAGCAACACCATCACCCATCTAGAGGCCCAGCATTCATTATTGGATAATTTTCGACCGACTAGACGAGGTGTACGAAGACCGTGGAGAGTCGATTCCGTTCGCCCTAACTCAGATTTATGTAAGATCCGAACGTTTTCGAGGCAAATTTTGTGCAGCTATGAGGCCCATTTCTGAGTCAATTGGTATGTAAGCAAGCAAAATTGCCGCATTTGGACAAAAAAGCTACCTGAAGAGATTCAAGAGCTGCCATTTATTCAAAAAAAATGTTTAGTATAGTTTGTGGACTGGTAGCATCATCGGTTCATATTTCTTCAAAACTGTGGCGACCGTCATCTCCCCATGATAACCAACTATTTCATGCCTGATCTTTAAGGTCATGATCTCGGCGACATTTGGTTCGCAACAATCAATTTATCAATTTATTGAGAGAACACTTCGGTGAGCAGCTAATTTCACGTTTTGTGTCGGTCGATTGGCCACCATGATCATGCGATATCACACCGTTACACCTTTTTCTTTGATGATATGTAAAGTATAAAACGGGATACACTTAAAATACCGACATGTGAAAAATATTTGCCCTTATTTCTATCGAAGAACAGAAAGAGAATTCTATTGACTAAGGGTTATGATCCTGAGCGTGTTCGATCCTCGAACGAACAACGCCACCTTTTCTTGATTTGTCGGTATTTTGACTGTCGGTATTCTAAAATTCGAGATTTTGATTGTCGGCATTACATTATACACCCGTATAAAACCTATGCAGACAATCTCGCTTCGATTCAGACCGGTGGGCAAAACATCACGCGTGTCATTCGCCACTTACATGTCGAAATTTTTGAACGAATCATCGAAAATTGGACTCAACGGACGGATCATCTGACACGTAGCCTCGCCAAACTTTGAAAGAGTAACTCTTCAAAAAAATATACCAAAGATTGCTCCATTAAATTCGAAGTTTCTGTGTTTTTTCTTTAAAAAAGTAGGGAACCTCGAAATGGTTCACCCTTTATAATTGTCAGTAGCGTTTTTACTACTGAAGCTGGATATATTTTCTCCTTTGAAACATGCGACGCATTTATCTTCCCTTTTTGTTCCGTACAGAGTTATAAGGTATTTTAGTTCAGAGATCTTCTTGTCATAAGCTTCATCAACTCATAACTTGTAATTCAGCAGGGATTGTTTATTCTCTGGAACAAGAAATCAAAAACAAATGCTTGAAAAGGCGCCAAAGGATTATTTTTTTATTGTGTTCCCTTCACTTTTTGGACTATTATAAACTTTATTTCACAAAATATCAGGTATCGGTACAAATCCTCTATACTCTAGGCCATAAGTAAAAATAATATATACGAGTTTTTGAGTTCCGCCCTTAGCTTATTAGTAAAAGTGGTTCCAAAACTCTCCAAAACTCTCATGAGACAAAGCTCATTGAATACCCTCTGCCATACACTTTTAAAAGACTTTTTCAAGCTTTCCAATAATTCTTACTTGTTTATACTAGTACCTTAAGGCAATAGCATTCTGTAATACCATATTTTTAAATCGAGGCAAGCTTGTAAATGTTAAAAACTACGTCAAACTGAGGTAACGTATTTTCAATCAAATCATATTCCTTCCCTTAAAAAAGAAAAATAATCCAACTTTTTGCGTAAAAGTTATTCAATTTGTGTAATAAATAGTTTTTGCTGTTTTATTCCCTTTCTTTTAATTAATTTAGTAGTGAAGGTATGTAACAGTTTTTGGTGATTAGAGAAGGAAAAACAAAAAGAATTCTAGTGAAAGATTTGCCTTTGCGTTTCTTGTTCTTCCACTTTTTCGTCTTTCAAATCAATTAAATTTATGCAGGAATTTATTTATATTTTGTATGGCAACTAGCTGGCGTCGTGTTGCCGCGTCACACTGGTCGTCATAAATTTGTAGCAAATATCAAAATATCCATAAGACACATAAATTTCGCTACATTTAGGTTTTAACTTACTTCTGCTCTTCAACACAAACACACATGGATTTTGACATACAGATACTCACTTTTTTTTTTTTTTTTTTTTTTTTTTTGCAAAATGACATTAAATTTTTCGTATAATTTTTTTTTTACAAATAAACTGGTTTCCCAACACGCCACATTAAGCTTAAGTGTTTGCTTTGTAAAAGTTAGTGATGAGTTTATATGTAAGCGTGAGTTTGTGTTCATATTAGTTTAAAAGTTATTAGCTATGCTTGCTAAGATAGTTAAATCAAAATGTGTGAACTTTATTGATGGCACTGATTTGCTTGCTGCTGTGCAAACAGCTACAATTAATTTATTTCTATGCACGCTTATAAACATAAGTATACATATGTATGTGTTTTGGATCCGTGTGTCTGGTAAACTATTTTATACACTCTGTAACAAAATAAAAGATGCTTCATAGAAGTTATGTGAAACCCTGACAACGTAATTAATAGTTGAGGTATAACAATGCCAAGAAAAATTGCCGTTAAAGTTATTTCCAATTACTGAAAAGTACACTAAACAGCATAATATACAGATTTGATTTGATTTTTCTTACAGATCCTTTATTCTTTAATTTTGATTGGTTAAATGCCAATTGCAATAATCCAATATATTTTATCATATCAGCTTAATAAATGGAATTACATATGGCAACTCTTCTATAAAACATTTGGAAGTAAACTCATTTTACACCCATTGGTATAAAGTTAACACTCCTTAATTTAAATTATAAGCAATCTTAAACCGTGGGTTGATAACCCCCGACGAAATCCCCACAGAAATGCTGGAAAAATCACTGCAGAGCAAGCGGCAATGAGTAAGGCAAAAAAATGCTTGACACAGCGGGAAAGGAGAGCCCTCCCTGAACTCCACGGTTTTAGACTCTGCAGATCAACCTTAGGTTCTATAAAATGCATCATTGAAAGTGTAGACGCCACACAGTGTAGATGGCATAAATACAAAAGAATAGTGTTGCTGGATGTCCGAAATGCCTTCAACAGTGCTAGATGGGTGGATATGATCGACGCTCTCGAAAAAAGCTTCTAAATCCCCGACTACCTCGGAGCTGTGGTGTAGAGCTAGCTTAGTAATTGAAAACTGCTGTCCCAAACTAGAGAGGGATCACGAAAGATAGCGGTCACGTCAGGAGCAGCACAAGGATTTATTCTAGGCCCAGACTAGTGGAATATCAACTATGACGCCATACTAAAACTCTTGTGCTTAGAATAAAAAAAGCAGCAAACTACCCAGGCGTAATGCTGGAAACCAGACTAACTTTCTGGGTACAAAAACCGACGTAAAAGCAACGAAAAACAGCGCAGAAAAAAGAGCTCCCAATGTTGACGACAATCTGCATTCTATCTGATCCATCTCTTTGTGGGAGCTAAAATCTGGACAAATGTGCTAAAAAAGGAAAACCAGCGTAAGGTAGTGGTCAGAGTGCACCACACTGCAGCGCTCTGAGTTGCCCACCGAACTATGTCAATATATAATATTATTACAATTGAAAATTCAATAAAATACCGCAAGACTTTTTTGACAACCGAATATATTGAATTAGTTATAAGCGGTAATGCCAAAATTTACCTTTTGGCATACCAAATACGATACGAAGGAAAAAGGTGTAGGAGTGAAAATACAATAATAGCATGGCAATGAAGATGGGAGACTGAGAGCCGCGGCAGATGTACAGCCAGACTGATAAAAGACCTAAACTTGAAGACAAGCCGTAAATTCGAAGTAGTCTTTTTTTCACACAACTCAGCTGTTATCCAATCACGGCTACTTCAAAAAGTACCTCCACAGAATGGGAAAAGTCGAAGAGCCGTCAAAAAAAAAGTAAACAAAGATGATCTCAAAAACTGCACTTACTTCGATTTTTTACTTCAACAATATAAAGATATCGAATATTGAATGTCAATTAAATATTTTTGCCTTTCCATAATCTCAATTGAGGAACTTATTTTGTAACGAAGTGTATATTTCAAACGTCACTCAAAAGCAGCTAAGGTTTCCAAGTAACATAATTAATAAATTATAACTTTTTATATATTTTTGGAAAATTTTGAATAGTAATTATAATGTAAACAAAGAATTTAAATACAAATGCAAAAAAGTCACAAATGTGTCTGGCGCACAGAATTAATGTTTAACTGGCGCCAAAATGTTATTGAATACTGATTAGTTCGTTGTAATCTTGAAATTTATTGTGACCGCAGAGGTTAAATAGCGCATTAGATTTGAAAATTAATCAGCAAGAAAATTTACAAAAAAAAATTCGATAGGAGAAGTGAAGGGGGTTATAGTGCAGTGAAAAAAAAAGCAAATGCCAAAAATAATAATACGGTGCAGGAATGTATACTTATATTAGTAAATATGGCTTGATCCATTTCGAGGTTTCTTATTTTTTAGGAAAAAACACCGAAATGAAAATTTAAAAAGGAATGATTATTATCATTCGAAAGAACATTCTTTGGCATTTATTTTTTTACAAATTATCTCTTTCAACTGGTGGCCGTGGCTACTTCTCAGATGGTCCATAATGCATTTCGACTGGTAAATGGCGAATAACGCGCATGATGTGTTACGCTAAGACTTGAATCAAACCGGGATTGTCAGCATAGACTTTAGACTTTACATTTTCCCACAGGAAGGGGAACACACAAGTTAAATTATCTGCTCACCGAAGAGTAGCTTCAATTCAGGCATTTCGTTTTTTCTGGATGAAATGACACCTCTTGAATCGGTCCAAATATGTCAATTTCATTTATTCGCATAACAGTTTAAGCAGCAGTCGTTGAAAAAGATATGACAGACTGCAAGTTTGGGAATACACTCGCACGATACCTAAAGATTGCCCTAGTATAAGCTTTTACTTCATACAATAAGTGTCAATTAGATATCAAATTTCTTATTAAAAGTCAGTATTATTTTGACAGCTCGCGTTACAGCGCTTTTGATCATTCCTAGAGGAATGGAAGTAATATACATCTAAAAGAACACGCGACTATGACTTATATATGTAAGTAAGTGCACGTGTGCTTAAAGTCAATATATTCTTTGCTTTTCACATTCTTGTCATTCACCAGAGTATTGGTTCAATAGATTTTTGTTTGTTTAACTTTTTTTCGTAAGTCAACGAACTGCACCTGGTTTTTGAGTATATTAGTATACATATTGACATAAAATCATGCATACACATTAGGGTGGGTCAAAAAACGACAAAATTTTTTTCGCTTGGTACTCAGAAACATTGTAGGTTCTTAGACGAATCTAAAAAAGCTTTCAAAGTATGAGTCCGTAATTGTAGCCGGAAGGTGCTCTGCCTTACCGATTTCTACTTTTTTCTTATTATCAGATAGAAAAATGTAAATCTCACTTCAAATTGAATTGTAATGAAATGATAATTTGAAATGATAAATTGAATTGAATTGTTTTACAAAATTATCTCTTATGACTATGATTAAATGATATTAACGGTTGAGGTTTGATTCGTTTGTTGTTAATCTGTTTTTTTATTTTGAAAAACATAACTCAATGACAAAAAAAAATTTTATAAATCGGCGAAAAAAATTATGTATTTTGTGCCACCCTAAATACACATATATATATATGTGTAGGTTTGTATGTTGATTGCCAGCATTTTATTTTCTTCAATAAATTCTCAAATCGCAAATATGCTTAAATAATTGATTTTACACTCTTCCTTTCAGTCGCTTTACATACTAACTATAAATACTATATATAATTTTTTTAATTGTAAATTCTTTATATATACTTATAAATATACTCTATACTGACGCTTATTCAGTTGTACACATCGGCACATATGTATATTAGTGCTTTGTCATCTCGTTGCAAATGAAACTGAGTCATCCTTTATTTCAGGAAGGCACGAAAAACTTTAAAAATTTCAAGTGCTTCTTGACCAAGCGATGGATGAGGTGTTGTAGCAACAACAGCTTACATAATTCATATTTACATTTCATAAATAAATAAATTAAAAAAAAAAACAAGATAAAACGGCTATTTCAACTGCACGGATGTTATAATACACCTCAAGTATGGCAAATAATATAAACAAAATTTCAGTCAGTTTAAATGCGATAGTTGTGTGATCTGTGTGAAAATTGTAGCATTGACTGAGCAATAATCTAAGCAAAGTTTCTTGAAAATACCGTGTCAAAGAAAAAAGTTTTTGAAGCCAGGAATTAAGTTTTATCGAGCAGTTTGTATGTCAGCTAAATGGAGTAGATACCGGCGGTTTTAACAAAGGGCCAGTTCGCTTATGTACAGACATACACATAGGCGAACATGGGTATAATAACGCAGTTCGTTTTTTAGGGTGTCCAACCTGTTCTTCTGGATATTACCAAATTAATATATCCGCTTTAGGGCATAAATGTTCAAGAATTAATTGTGCAATTTTTAAGTAGATAGCGTTACTAGTAAATGTTTTAGGATTTCTTAAAAAAATTGAGAATTCTTTCCGCTAAAATACATAAAACTAACTTTAAATAAAGGATAACTGTATACAATATATATATATATACTACTCATACTTTCTATCAATCGAAGTTCGACACTTAAGTTAAGTTAAACTGTTAAGATGTTTCACGTCTGAGTTTTCAACGATTTTACTACGGAGTGGCTTAAACTTGAACACAATTTACAAATTCTGTAAACAGGCAAAAGTTGCCGAATGCGAGACGAAGAATAACCTCAGGAGATTCAAGAGCTACCATTTCATCCAGAAAAAAAGCGGCCGGTGAGAACGTATGTTCAGATAACTGTATGTATGTTATGATAACCGACTACTTGATGCCTGAAATTGAAGCTCGTGATCGTGAGCAACATCTGTTTTCAACAAAACGGCACCACTTCCCATACATTGCATCAATTAATGTATTTATTGAGAGAAGATTTCGCTGAGCATATAACTTCAAGTTTTGTGCAAATCCATTGACCACCACGATTGTCTGATATCACACCGTTAGATTTTTTACTGTGTGATTATGTAGAGTCCAAATTTTATGCGGACAATCACGTTTCGATTTAGACCTTGAAACAAAACATCAATGCTCGAACGAGTCATCGAAAATTGGACGCAACGGATGAGCTATATATCTGAGACGTAGCCGCAGCAAACATTTAGAAGAGGTAATCTTCATAAAATAAATGCCAAGGAATTTTCTTTCAAATGATAATAAATATTAAATTTAAAATTTGAAGTTTCTGTGATGTGATGATTTCATGTTTCTTTAAAAAACTAGGAATTTCGAAAGGGGTATACCTATATACATATATACTTTTAAAGATAAATGTACCGTTATATTATTAGCAGAGAGAAAGAGAGAACGCGCTGTTTTCATGCAAAAAGTATTGAGTGGAAGAGTGGCAAATCATCGCCTATAGAATACATATAAAAATGAAATCTTAACTGATTTTACTGCCTTAAGATAAATCTGAGCTCTTTAATTCCAGTTCTATTGCAAATATTTCTGGTAGGTGCTTCGCCAAGGACAAGTTTAGTAGAGATATAATTAGAACTAAAAAGGGAATAAGTCTAAAACAAAAGAAGATTAGAACTTATCTACCAGAAGAGCATGCTTTCTAGTAAACAGTGACGAATATTTGATGAACAGCCTAAAGGAAAGCTTAGATCGGGGATGAAGGACTTTCAGTTCGGAATTAAAAGACCTCTTTAATTAGAAAAAAGCTAGGTCGCAATATGTCATTTAAAATAAAAACGTAGTTAATAGAAATCTAAATGAGCTACGTGTTTTGTTACTATAACAACCATAACAGTAGCCAACTAGGGCTACCTTCGGCGGTAATCCAATTTGTCTCCGAATTTCAAAAACATATTGACAGTTTAACCGATATTTTCAATAAAAAGTTCTCAATAGGAACTGGCGTCGCATATTTCATCAAGAGTTGTAATACGATTTCGACAATTTTGGTCACACAGATGACACACCATAAACACGTGGGCAAAATTTTATTCCTTGCGAAGAAATGCCTAACGGTGGTCACGGAAGGAAAATAAATAGCTAGAGGAGATGGGTTTAGTACATATGCGTCCTAAGTCCCGCACACACTGGCACTGACGGCGCGTGCACAAGTAGGATCAATCATGCATGCCGTCGGAATCATGACGGTTTCTTTCGAAAATTCCACCTCCGACAACAAAAAAATGTTTAACTTAGAGCTTGGTCGAAGGAAAAGAAATTGAAAATTCGATTTTTGGCAAAAAAAAAATTTTTTTATCATGTGCAGAAGTGGCTTGGGAATAGCCAGAAAAGATTAATTTACCTATGGCGTATGAAACTTGAAACGACTTCCGGTCTTAGACCAAGTAGTTTCTTTGTAGTCGCCAAAGTTTGAAGTTTGAAGGCGAGCTAAAGTGAGAAAGCGAAACATTCCGCTCCAGGGTTGCGCGTTGGGTTTCAGGAAATGCGACGTAAAAGACACACCCAATGAATGGAAGAAAACAGTCTTGTGATGTTGTAAACTCGGCTATAGCCGCGTAAGCGGTATTTACATGAATAAAGGAGAAGAAGATGTAAAAAGTAGGCTTGGCATACTTAACCAATTTTTGCACTATAACATAGATATTTCAGGATAATGTGATGCATATATGCGATAGTGTACATTAAACTCATTACAATGAACGCTGTACTTTTTCAAAAATTTAAGAACCGCATATACAATACTTATGTACCTTTCACCAGTACAAAGTTTCATCAAGAAATCTCAATTTTGACTGAAGTTATTACTTGCAATAACCGACGGACAGACAGACAATCACTCGGTTTTCAGCTCTTCTCATCCGGATCATTTTTATATATCGCCAACTGAAATACAAAATAACGTAACAACATTTTCGGAAAGTTACAGTGGCATGAATTAAACACGACATAAAATGGAACTTGAGTGAAAAACATTTTTATTATTGTTTAAAACTGGTTTATATCTGAGCACAGAACCTGAAAATGTTGGACATTTGTAATATTATGTAGGTAATTTGAAGTAGTGAATCATAATCAATAAGAATTATTCGAATTTTTTGATGATACGTTATTTTCTATTTCAGGTGATGATATGTATCTCGATTAGTTTTGAGCCGCGAGGTATACAAAACTATAACACTCTGTAGCAAGATGTGCTAATGCACAGAAAATCATATGTATATTCATATATGTTCAACAATCAACAAAAAATATACATACATCTACCGGTATCTATTTTTGTAAACCATTTTTGTCATGCATTAAAGCTATTTTTACACGCTGCAATTCAGTCCACACCTATCTCAATTACTAGCTAACCAACATCACTATTATCACACGTCACAAAAAGTGACAGCTTCGTTTGTAATATTCAATTAAAACCGACTGCATTGCAAATTAAATGCGTGTTAATCGCTCTAATGTCGGCGATTAACAAACTGACTTGATTATAATGGTAGATTGCGGCTTCGTAATTGAGTGGGCCGCTCCGACACCGCCATTTATAGGCAGCTTTTGTTAGTGAAGCGCGTGTGAAAGCCTGTACGCGCTCATGGATAAGCGCTGTCGCTGGTAGTGTGTGGAGACATTTTGCTGTCGACGGGCCGGGCGCTGCCTTGTACGTGCACACACGCCCACACAAGGCGGATGGACGCAGCAAATGGCAAAAAAGTAATCGCAACAATCGCCTTGTTAAGTCAATTTCAAAAGCGATTTCAATCTGATGTGATGCCTCGTGTTGGCTAAGAATGACGTAGTTGTATGTCAACAATGCTTCAAGGGAGTGTAATTAGTGAAATTATGGAAGATGTGCAAAAACCACATTTTGACTCAAGATAAATATATAATTAAAAAGAGGTTTCTAAAAAAAAAGTTTCCACAATAAATACATTTTTATTTTTATTTTTTCAAAACAACAAATTTTAATGAATTATTTAAGAAAAAAGTCTTGAAGAGCCATATATATATAATTAAACGAACCTTCTCTGCTGAAACGCCCAAAAGATATCTGCCAATTCATAGTCATCTCTATTATGTGGTGATGGCAAACAGTTTTGTAGAAAGGTATGTGAAGAACGGATAGACAAGAAAACAGTTAACCGGTTCTTGAGAGTTAGTTCAGAAAATTCACGTACATTCCGCACATAAATTTATGCAATGAAAAAATGTTTGAAAAAATTTAAATTTTTGGATTTTATGCCGACTGCGATAAATTACAATGTCTCTGAATGGCCTGCGGTGTGGGTAAGTTTGGAAATTAACATTTTTCAGAAGCAATATTGATAAACATGCAAATTTACTGCTGGAAAAAATGTCTGTTTTGTTTCTCTGTAACTGCTTCATTCTACAAGTGAAGCCAAAGGCAAACTAACTTCATAGTCATAGCTCGTAAGCAACTTGCCAACAATGTCTTTAAGCTGATATACAAATACCGCAATAAAAAATTTCAGTAAAACTCATTTTTTTGCTGCAATATCAGCCACAAACTTTTAACGCCAATTTAAATAACAATGCTTAAGCCCTGGTGGCAATCTAGAAGTAACGCATGTTGGTGCGTACATAAATGGACAGTGATATACTTGCCGGCATCGTCCTCAGAGAAATGCTAGTGTTTAGCAACTCAGCATATAGTCAGCTTGATATTCGATTATAATATTTGCTAATAGTAACGATATGATAAACAATTCCACGCATAGTTGTCTCAAAAGAATTGCTTGCCATTTAAATGCAGCAAAAAGCATGCCGTAACTCATGTTATTCACCATATTTAAGTGAAGTCACTTACTCTCGAGCATACTCTGTTAGAATTATTTTTGTTCGCGGAAAAATATCTTCACTACCAAACAGCATACCCAATCCCAAGCAATACCTGTCACTCAGATATACATATTCCACAAAGTTTTTCACAATACCGAACTCACTTTTCAACGGTGTTTCAAGATTTGCCATTTGGAGATGCGAGTATCTGCGCAAGATTTGCCTCAGGCAGGCAATTCAATGAATATTTATAACTCCATGACAACCTACTAACAGCAGGGTTTAATTCCTTGTATACATTGTGACGAAAAATTACCCGGAAATTGTAATAAAAGGCTAAAAATTTAGTTATTTATCAATATTTATTTTATCACCTTCAAAGTAAAAAACTAGAGTGTTTTTAATTCACCAAAATATATTATATCTCACCGAGAAGCTGCTCATTTATCGGAACAGTCGATATTGAACCACTACAACTATCGCTGCCATACAAAGTGAACGGCGGAATAAAGTACTTGTACAGAAAGCTTTTGCACAGAGCAATCTTCGAAGAAATTATTCAGATGGAGTCACTATAGAAAATAGCTGGCATACAAACATTCCACTAAAAATTTTCCAAAAAATTTTGTATTTGTGAAGAGTATTCCACTAAAAATTTTCCAAAAAAATATTGTATTTGTGAAAAGTATTATAGCTGCAATACAATCGCAGTTAATTTTATTAATTTTTGGTGAAATATGCACCGCTTGGTTCGAAGCTCTTTTATAAGTAATTTCAGAATGACGCTTCCATACAAATACTGTCGATTCTCTTCAGCTTGTTCTGAAATAAATTTTTCACCAGCCAAATAATTCATCATAGACAGGAATACTTGATGTCAAATCCGGAATATAAATTTTATGCATAAAAAACTTCTAACAAAGCTTCAGCTGCTTCTAGCGAGTCCTTATCGATTTGTGTGCCCTGATAAAAAAGTGTACTGAGCCCTGACGATACCTTCAAATACATAGCAAAATCTTCCTGACCTGTAATTCTGGGTTGGCCACCATTTGTTTTGACTCAGCACAATTCGGTCAGGAACGTTTTTGCTGCACGTTTATTACCAAAAAACATTCTCTTCAAAAATGCATCGATTGTTTGCTTCTCAATGAAATTCACAGGTTATATATTCATATGTACGCAGTTCTTTCACTTCTGAATAGGTGATAAGTTAAACTGTTCACTAATTGATGTTTTAAAAATATTAGTAAATATTTACATAAAGTGCTTCTTCTTGTCGGGCAGGCTTCCCTAAACATTGTTATTAAGACCTAAGAATTCCGTAACCAATATTTTCAGTGATTTCTTCATTAAACATTATCAAAAATTATATTTTGTCTTTTACGCTAAAAAATACATTTTTATGTAATTCGGTTAGGCTGATATTTTCTATATTTTTCTTATATAATATATGTATGTTCTTATCTCTAATGAAGCATATTAAATTTAGTTAGAACTTTCATATTTCTTTTTGCTTGTTGTTCACTTCTTGTATGCTTTTCTTCTTTTTTCTTTCATTTTTTTTTTTTTTGTTGGTCTTCTCTGCTGGAATTTTGTTTATCCAGCTCATCAACAAAAGCACGTCACGAATTGTGCTGATTAGTTTTTTGCTCAAATTTTTTTTATAAAATTTTTTTTTTTATTTCATCTTCCATTTTTTTCCAGCTTCTTCCCCGCTACACACTCGCTTAGTCGCTCGAGCGTCGCAACGTGCTCACTTACGTGCAAAATACTAGCATGTATATGGGAATCGCTTTGCCGGTGCGCGATAATAAACAAAATAAAATGGTAAACAACAATAATAACAACAACAAGTGAGTAAGCGCAGCCATCAACAGCAGAGAGTGGCGGCATTTGGTTTAAATATGAGCGTCAGCTCGATGTGAATTTCAGTTGAAAACTCGATCTCAACGTAAACAGATCAACAAGCAAAACTATAAAGTCAAAGTTAGCAGAAAGCTAAAGCAAATTTATACAGCGCAGAAAAGTAAATGAAATTGTGTGTTTAAAAAAAATTACTTTCTTGCTGAAACAAATCTTTTGAATTGCAAAATTATAAAAAACTTTGTTAAATTGAGTGCAAAAACAGCATTTGTTATAAAAAATAATAAAATATTTTTTACAAAATCCACAAGCAATTATATTCAACAACAAAAAATGTGCTCACTAAAAGTGTGTTTAATCTTCGTCGCGGCAGTTATTGCTGTCAGCTGCATAAGCAGTACAAATGCTGCCGTATTCACACAACCCGCTGCCTTCCATCCTGGTGAGTAAAACTAAGTTTTGTTTCAGAAAATGAAGAAGTAGAAGAAAATTGTGTAAATCAGTATATGTATGTGTGTGTGCAATAATTTCTTGAACATTTTTAATTTTGCCATTTTTCACTTCAACGTACTGAAATAAATTTAATTCGTTTATAAAAACTAATGCAACGTATCATATATGTACGCTTAATGGTTTTCATTTACTTATTTGCGCACTTTGTTGAAAAAGTAAACAAACCAGTGATTTAGTCACTTTTTAAAATAAAGCATCCAAAATTAAAAAAAAAAAAATAACTATAAATTGTTATGAAAAATCGTAAAAATGTGTTATTTACATATTTGTGAATTTAATTGCAAAAAATTGAATATTGACTTAGCCACTTTTTGTTGTAAAGCACGAAATGGTTATATTTTTATAGTTTATCAAAAAATATGTGATTTTTATGCCAAAATTGTTCTGAAAAGCTCTAAATACTAAAATATTAATGAGAATTTAAAAAAAAAGTAAATAAAAGTTTCAAAGTCCACAAATATATAAAAAAAAAATATTTGATATGTTTGTAAATTTGACTTTTATTTTTATATTTATTAACCTTAACTGCCTTGTTTGTATGGTTAAATTACGTTTATGTGCCTTTTAACGGATTTTGGTATACATAAGTGTAGACAGGTTCGTTGCTTAAGTCTTTAGTTTAAAAGCCTTTTTCTTTATTTGGTGGCGCGTAGGCAAGTCGTATGTGTCTAGAAATTGAAAAAATGGAATTTATCGTTTATAAATAAAAATAATATTAAAGCCTTACTTAAGTAACACGGGTAAACAAAGTTTTGTTAAAAGAAATATAATTTAAAAAAAAACTAAAAATATTTAATCAAAAATTTAGCCAAAATTGTTAAAAAGGAATATAAATCTTAAAAATATTAAACAACAATTTTTTATTAAAAAATTAAAGCCATTAAATTCGAAGCAAGTAAAAAAAATATTTTTATATATTTTACTGATATACTTTCTTATAAATTTGTTTTAAACATATAAAAAAAGATCAAGTCAACTTAATTTAGCATAACTATACACAAATTGCTGTATAATTTGCCCTCCACAACTTTTTCCCACATCTTAAGCTGTTTTCCTTGACACACTCACCAATTTTATATATAAGATCACATAAAAAACTACTTTTTTTTAATATTCCAAACGCATGCGTTCATTTTGCCGGCACAACAAGCTCTACGCGCATCCTTCACTTTCATTTTTTTTTTCCAACCAATTAATTATGTTTACTCGATTTTAAACAAAACGTAAATTTTGCAAAACTCGTAAAATCTACCGGTTTTTTGTTGTTTGCTAATCAACAAAAAAATGTAAAAAATCACACAAAATTAAATAACCAACGTGAGTATAATCAGAGAATATTCTAAAGCGCCTTGCTTGAAATGCAGTTAGAAAAACCCAGAGCGCGACCTCATTTCAAATGGAACGGAACTGAAATCGAAAAATTCCCGCCTCAAAGCTGTTTTGAGCACTGATTCATTGCTCTAACCAATATACATACGTATGCATGTATGTAAATATATTTGACTTTTTGGTTAAACCAAAAAATTTGCATTTGACGTCAGTGAACGCCGTCCAAAATACAATGAAAAAATATAAAAAAAAAATATAAAAAAAAAAAATACTAACAACAAAAATGCATGCAGTCTCGTCTGTTTGAGCCAAAAACTTGCGAGGCTACCAAGTAAATTCGAAAATTCGATATTTTGTTTATAAATTTTTCGGTGGCGTACGCGTGCCGAATGCATAAACACAGGCGTGTTGTTCCACAAACTGTGCGCAGCACTTTCGCGGCGTTATACAAAC
>NW_017537445.1:946346-947248 GCF_001853355.1 Bactrocera latifrons
GTCAGTGAACGCCGTCCAAAATACAATGAAAAAAAATAAAAAAAAAATATAAAAAAAAAAAAAAAAAAAAACGGAAAAAAGCACAAAAGTAAAACAAAAACAGTTTCAACTCTGCTTCTTGATTTTAACAATACACACACTCACATACAAATATCGGTTGCAGACCCTTGTCGCTATAGTAATTGGCTGCGCTGACGTCAAAGCGCTCAGCGTACAAGTGATAAACGATAAGCGCGTAAACAAGAACCGGTAAAACTACACCGGCGGGCAAAAACAATACGCAAAAGCACCAAAAAAGCGGTGGCCGAAGAATTCCACTGCCGTACATGTAGAATGCGGCTCAGTTTTTACGCGTTTACATATGCAAAATACACATAAATTGTTGTTGGAATTTATTAACCAATTTTCTAAATATTACGCTTTTGTTAATCATTCATTAGTATTAATCGTTTTGAAGATGCAGCACTTTTTGTTTTTGCTGTTGGCTTTTTACTGTCACTGTGTATTTTGTTAATTATATTTGTTTTTGTTTTTCGCTAATTTATGCTGCTTTCGGCTGAATTCAAGCATGCCAACTAGCTACAATAAACTAAGTAAATACTTTTATGGCGACAGCGCGACGCCTGGAAGCCGAAGGTCGTTTGACAAGGCCTGTTTTTGCTGCTGGTTTTGTATTTTTTGCTATTTTACAAATGCGGTAACATATTTTGATCGCTGCTTTTATGGCACAAGGAATTGTGAATCACTTTTTTTGTTTTGATTTTTAATTAATTTTTTAACTTATTTAATACAACTTTGATAAAATAATCAAAACAGTAAAAACAATGCTTTATTCGATATTAAAAATAACTTTTTCACAAATACTTTTTTTTGGTTTCAATTAAAACGATTTTGAATGATAA
>NW_017537445.1:947475-949696 GCF_001853355.1 Bactrocera latifrons
AGATTCCTGAAATTGTTTTAGCACATTTGTGTTAATTTTGAGAAAAAAACTTTTGTTTCAAAGCACTTCTTCCTGTATATTTATATGTATATATATATATGTATATATATATACATACATACATATAGTATCTATATGACTGACTTCAAATCTTGAGCATTCTACGCATGCGCAAATTATAAAAATAGCACCGAACTCAGACGGCAAGTATGGCAGACGTCGTGTCACGTTTTTTGCATTTCTTGAATTTATTTTTCATTTCATTAATTGATTTTTTTCTAATAGTGCTGTCAATCTCGCTGTCGTAGCAATCTATTTCGACACTTTTGCTTAATGAATTTTGTGTCGATTTTAATGACTTTGTTGCTTATAATGAGTAATCAGTAATTTTTTGTTATATGTACTCTAATGAGTTCATGCATTCATGAGTGTTTCTATAAAAATTGCTGACTATTTAAACAAAATTAAAAGACTGACATTTAATGGTTTTAAAAGTAAATATGTATCGATTTTTTTTCACGTCTTAAGTCTAATAAATCAGCTGTATTTTAAAGAAGTTCGTGCCATAAATCTTTTGTTAGACTAAAGCATAAAAAAATAGATACCATTAATTGGAGAGTATTAATTAAATTGAATAGCTTATGAAAAGCAATTTAGCATTTAAAACAAAAACTAGACAATTCAGTAAATAAAGCTGAGGTTGATGAACGCATAAATAAAAATATGAAAATAAAACAAAAGCAACTATTACAAAATATTCAGACTATTAGAAGCAACGCAATTAATTAAAAATGTGCTTTAAATGAAAAATTATTATTATGATATTTTATAATTTTTTTGTAAAGCTTTTTTCACAAAAGTACCGATTCGTGGCAGAACATTAAAAAATTAATTAAATTTGCAATTTGAAAATGTATAAAAAAATATGTTCGCATTAAATTGCAATTGCCGGCAACCTTCAGTTGGCAAGTTCGTTGTTTAAGTCTTTTATTTTACACCACAAAAGCGCGCACAAGCCACAAAGGAAGCACTTCCTGCTCAGGCACACAAACATTCAAAGAACTGCATACAATTTTGCATATACACGCACACATTCACATACAAGTAGTTATAAGCAGTCATATTTCAACAGCACCCATTGCATACAACGCAACAAAAACAACCGCTGCTTGGCATGCAAAATTCGCACGCGAAAACATTAAGCATTACACGCGTTTTCACTGCTTTTAGTTGTTGTCATTGTTGTTGCCTTTTCATATTATAATTACTTCCTCGTCGTTGAGCTGCGCTTAGCCGGCAGCAACAGCAACAAAAGCTATACAGCAAGTACAATAAATCGCAATGCAATCAATACACGCAAACTCACACACACGCATATATATTTTACATATATACATATATATATTTATATACGCGATATGCATATTTATCGCATGCGTAATAAAACAATTTATTAACTTCCGCTTTCTCTTTTTGCTCTTTTTAGCGCATCGTGGCAAGTGCTTCGACAAGATCACCCGTCGTGCTATGCTGCCGAACAAGGAGTACAAGCCGAAAGGCATTTGCGCCGTCATGACATGCGACATACACAGACAGACGATCAATATTGAGACCTGCCCGTACGTGGAGATGCCCGGCTGTGAAGAGTTACCCAGCGATCCCAATTGGGCGTTCCCCAAGTGCTGTGCGCAATTCAAGTGCACGGACTTCAAGACCGGCAAGGAGTTCATTGTGTCGGCGTAGAGGCCATTAAGCTGCGCTGAGCGGAACAATAAATAAATGAAAATAATAATGATAAGAATACTCAAGTGCCGCATGCCACGCGTTGAAGGCCGCGAAGGAAGTGTTGGGTGCAGTATGGCAGTACGAACGGCGGACGTGAGACGGGAGGCGTGTGTGTGCGCGTGTGGCGCGAAAACGTGATTTTATGCTTTTACTTACCATTACTACCTTTAACTACTATTATAACTACAAAATACTATTTTTAATTGTGTGAATCGTCTACGAAGTGTGATAAAGCTCTAGCTTTAATTATGTTATTCTATATTTTTTGTTATTACTCAACTGTCTCACTCATTAAAAACTTCATTAGTATGTAAGATTATTTATTGAACAAAAATCAAAATCAAAAACAAAAACAAAAACAAATTGTAAATACTCGTTTTTCGCCTAAATTTTATTCAGAAAATATTTTCGTAAATTTTTTTATTTATATTTTTTA
>NW_017537445.1:950721-959062 GCF_001853355.1 Bactrocera latifrons
TTCAGTTGAGACGTGGACGGGTCCTCAGAAAAGCAACATTTCCTGCAAATGTCGAGTATTCGGCTTAAAAAGTGACATTTTCAGTTGAGAATTAGTTTGGGATGCAAACAGATCTCTAGAAATATTTTGTTGGGTTAATGTTGTTCAAGAACGATATAAAACGATTTAATCGACCAGTGCTTGACACTAGAGACATCTATTGGAAAACGGCGGAAGCAAAGTTGTAGACCTATACAAAAAATTTAGTCTAATTCAAGAAACTCATATGTCTGTAAACAAAATTCATTGAAAAAAAAGAAATAGGTCTTCCAATGCATTTCTGTCACTATTAACTACTCTTTCTTAGAAAATATTGATGAATGTCCGTTTTACGGCTATCTCAGGTGAACAAATATTAGAAACCTTTTACTTGTCGTTATGCTTTTGTTCAATAAATTAAGATGGATGTCAGCTCTACGGTGTCTCTTCAAACTTTCATAGAAATTCTTCTTGATTTTTAAAAGTTTTCTGAGTCAGTATTTCTTTTGCTCTCTCTCTTTCTCGCTCCCTACTTTTAATAAAACACCAACTTCTAACTCCTACTTTCAACATTCTAACTTGAAAATGACTCGATTTTCTATTTTGTGTATATTGAAGCATAACATCTGTTGTCCGGCAAGTATATTCATACAATAGAAGAAATATATATTACATGGTAAACGTAGAAACTTTTTTTCTTTCACCCCAGCCTACTAATATTACATAAGTTCAAATCATCTATATTCAACTCCATATCTTTTCTCTACATCTTCACCACACTCTTTGCGCAATAGCTTGGCCTAAAATAAAAGCGAGTCATCGTGATTCATGATTATTTTATTACCAAAGGCAAAATTCTACGAAAAAGTTGAAAGCATTAATTTATTGGTATAGACTTTTTTTTACTTATTGTTACAACAACAACATTTATTAATCAGTACAATTCATACTTCTTTGGACAAAGCTCGGTTGGAAGCAATAGAAATTCTCTAAAACCAATGATTCGGCGAAAAATGTGTATTTTTGATTGCTTGCACAAAAGTTATAATTTCAATGCATAGCAGATTGCAGATGAATCAGCAAATTGATTGGCGATTACTGCGGTAGATAGTATGATTTCAAAAAATTTCGATGAAATGCTTTTTTCTTTTGATTGCTTGAAAATATATTGTGAATTATAATTACTTAAAATTAAAAACGGGAAATAAAATGTAGACTAAATTAAAAATATATTAAAATATTTTTGATATTGATATAAATGTAGAATATATAAATTTAAAAAATATTAAAAAAATGTTAACCTTTAAATAGAGTTTTTACTATTTAAACATATTTTAATAAAAATTTAACTTATGATTCTAAAACAAAAAATTAAATAAAAATTTATATAAAAATATTGAACAAAAAATTTAAAATAATAGGTTGTCAAAAAAGTCTTGCGGTATTTTTTTTTTTTTTATAACGGTTTGATGACTCATGCCCAGCACTTGACCGATGCTACGGCTGCTACTCTGCCGGTCTCTTTCGACCAATTTAGCGATTTTATCGCAATTTTCGACGACAAGCCTTCCGGAGCGTGGCGCATCTTCGACCACCTCGACACCAGAACGAAAACGTTGAAACCATCGTTGTGCGGTGGAAATGGAAGCTGTATCTTGTCCATAAACTGCACAAATTTTATTGGCGGCTTGAGATGCATTTTTGCCTTTATCGTAGTAGTACTGTAAAATGTGCCGTATTTTCTCTTTATTTTGCTCCATGTTTGCGACGCTATAACTCACGAACTACTTAAAAGAAGCGACAGTCAATCTGTATCGGGGTATCGCATGACGCGATGCGACGAATAAAACTAAAAATAACTCTAATATATTATATAACACTTAATATAATTCTTCAATAAAATAGATAATTTTTAAAAATCAAAATATAATTTTTTGAAAAAACATCATTAAAATTATTTGAAATACAACATTACAAAATCTTTCTTCTAGAAAAAAACTTATTTGTTTAAAAAAAAAGATGTCAAACGCTTTCAACTTTATTCGGTGGAATATTTTTTTATTTCAGCAAAATTTTTTATATTTTTCATGATTACATGTTTTAACATAATAATTTAAATATTACAGAAAATATGTTTGAAAAATATCAATGAAAGAAAAAATAGTTCAAATTTGAATATTTAAATTAAAAAATTATGCAATGAGCGACTGCAAAATATAAATTCCTTCGTATGTTAATGATTATAAAACAAGAAACAACATTAAATTCTGTTGCTTCTTCTTCTTTTCTGACGTAGAAACCGCTTACGCGGTTATAGCCGCGTTAACAACAGCCTATTCAACGGAGTGGAGATCGTTTTCTTCCTCTGCTTCGCCCGGCGGGTACAGCGTCGAATACTTTCAGAGCTGGAGTGTTTTCGTTCATTCGGATGACATGACCTAGCCAGCGTAGCCGCTGTCTTTTAATTCGCTGAACTATGTCAATGGCGTCGTATATCTCTCGTCTTTCCATACAAGCACTTGATTTCGATCGTTCAGTTTGTATGACAGTTATATGCTATAGCAGGCCAATATTGACAGCTCAGCAGCTGCTTTACGAGAAAAGATTGATTTCTCAAAAGCTGAGAGGCTTTTTCGCTTGTACCATATACAGACAACGGTAATTCGACTCCGCTCGTAATGCAGATCATTTCTCGTCTCATCTTTCTGAGTGTCGTCTCGTCTTTCTGAGTGTTACAAACATCATGGCAATCTTAGTATTCCCGGTTTAGGGCGTGCAAGATTTTTGGAAAATTAAACTTTCTGATGCTTTTTAAACAAAATTATTCTTTTAATGCAAGTTTCATTTTTAAGATCATTTCATTTATTTATTTAAAAAGTATAAAGTTGATAGAGTGTATACTATATTTCACTAAGAATTTTATAGGTTAAGCATTTTAATTTTAGCTTTTTATTAAAAATATTAAACATTTTGTTATTGGTATTCATTAACGATTTCTTCAAAAAACTTTAAAATATGATTTTGTCAAAACTTGAAGGTTTTTTCTGCGTTTTGATGCTGACAAGTTGCAAAAATATGAATGCTCGGTTACTTGCTTACCTATTTTTTTTTAAGTTTTTCAATAAATCACTTTTGTTTATAATTATATTTTTATTTCCATCAAGATCATACAATCAAGAAATCAAAAAGCAATAAAGTCACAATATAAATTAAAAATTAAGATATTTAAAAATTAAAAAAATGTGTGTATACAAAATTTAAAAAGTTATCGAAGCGTAAAAAAAATTAATTTAAAAATTAATACATTCGAAATAAACAAAATTTCAAAAAATATATAGTTTATATAGTTAAATGCAAAATATAACAAAATAAATGAAAAAGGTTTAGCACCATCATTTCTTCGATTTTCACTTTATTATTTTTTTCCTTGTCGTGCAAACACCCCACTTTCTTGAATGTTAATCGGTGAAATTCCTCAAAAATGCGTACCATTTGTTTGTCTACATATTTTGGTGACGATATTGCTGCCTGTTTTAAATAATTCATTAACCATTTTGGCAATGCAGATGGCTATAAAAAATCTACGCAGTTCATGAAATTTAGTTTAATCAATTCAATAGAGTCAACAACTCAACAAGTCCAAAAGATCAGACAAGAATGTGTGAAAAATCATGCGATGCGTAACAAAAAGTTATTTTTGGTATTGTTTTGCGCCAATATATTTGTTTACAAACAAAAGTGTGCCTTGCGCCAATTTGTATAAATATGTTATTATGTTTTTTGTCGTCAAAACAAAATTCGTAGTAAAAACGTAAAATAAAATACCTAAACAAAACATCCCAGAAATCACAAGTCCATAACCTTTGACGCAGAAATTCACAAAAACTAAATAATAAAAATAAAAACATAAAATATGAGGTAAACAACATCATCTTCAAAGAAATATTACAAAATGTAATTATTACAAAAACAAGTAAGTGTCACTCTTTGGCTACTTAGCATTTTAGTATCTCTAGTATCTAGTATCTAGTAGTATAGTTTATCTCCATATTTATATAAGTAAAATGAATATCATAAGCTATTTGGTTAAAGTTCAAAGCTATGTATATTTGTTGTAGCTACAATTTGATGGCAGTAGGCAAAATTTATCACGTTTGGAACTTTTGAGTTTCCATAAAGTTTTGACGTTTTAAAGAGTACAATAATACCGAATAAACTCACCAATAACAATAAATTTATTATTTCAATTAGTAAAATACTAACCTTTTAGTAAACACACTCTCATAAATTTTTTAATTTAGCTTCTCATTGATCGCAACATATAATTGAGTATCTCGTTAATTTTCTAATATATAATGAGTTGACAATAAATTTAATCTCTATTTAACATAAAGACATGCAGTTAGCTAACTGTTTAATACGCATTTAATTGATAATTAGTTGACAACTAATATACACCCAAGGCTTTTTTACACGGTTGAAAAAAAAAATTTTAAACTACTATGGTTTCAAAACCACTGTCTTGTAATTATGTTTGTTTTTATTACACTTAGCACCATTGCTGAAATAAACATATATAGTAGTAACTGAGAAATCCGCTTATTCGTTATCTCTTACCTACACATTTTGAGCGCATGATATTTACATTGTTGAAATGGCTATCTCCAGCGATGATACCGACTTTAGACCATATAAAATATTTTTTCCTTATTTCTTTTCTAATTTTTCTGTTCTTAGTTCTACCAATTTTTGCACCAGTATGAATTATGTAATTTAAGTTTTAATGCCGAATAGAATGCCATATGAACATACAATTTGTATGCATATCTAAATTGTTATAGTTTTCAAAAATTTTTACATGGTTTTTCGAAGTAAATATATTTATTTCATCTTACACGGTTTTCAGCTGACATGGAACGTATCCCCCATTTTACTACAGGAAACGCCTCTTTTTTTATACGGATTTCTGAGAAACGTATCTACCATGTAAAAAAAAGAGTTGGGTGTGTGCTAATTGTGCAATTCAGTTATTGACAATAATTTAGTCATTTACCTAATTGCTTCATTAATTTTTAATTGCCAATAGTTTGAATTGGTGATTTATTTAATTTTTATAAAAATAATTTTAAATTGAATTAATCAACTTCTATAAAATTATGCGCAATTTGCTATAAATTTACAATATAAACAATGACTTAGTTTTGAATAAATTTAGTCACAATTTATGATAAAATAATAGAATTTAGTTATTATTTTATTATCATTTAGTACTTTATAATTAATAATTCATTCGACTTTCTAAATATGCAATTAATATTTAATTAACACTACTTACTATATATCTCAAACCATACAATTATGCATTTACATAATTGACCAATTAACATTTAATTTATGGAAAAAAATTATTTTCCTATTCGAAATTAAAAGTGTGAAAAATAAGTTATTAATTCAGTTCAAAATTACTTTTTTATCAAGTTTTTCACAAATGAAATTTAATAAATTACTATATATTTAATAAATTACTATATAAATATACTAATAAATGTTCATGCTAAATTGAGTACATTTGACCATTAAATGAGAAGAAATTATATTTTAGTGAAAATTTAAACAACGTGTGAATAATGGGTAATTGACTCGGTTAATGGTGAATTAACAGACTGTCTCAAAAGCCAGTTAAATTAATTAAAATAGAGATATAAGGTGCAATCCTTCTGAGATTTGAATCAATTATATACATATACACAGCCAATTGACTTAATTAAAGCGCGGTTAATTTGGTATATTTTAGAAAATTTTTAAATGCTTTTCCCTGGCGTTGGAAAGTTTCTGTCTACTCTCCAATGAGCAGCCTCCAATAAATTACGGCATTGAGTTCGGAATTTAAAACTAAACGTTAAATTATGATATAATATTTTTTTATAAAATCGCAAAAATCGCCATAAAATCATAAATTATAAAATTTATATTTTCAGCATAAAAATTCAGTGAATTTTAAATCCTCATAAAAGAAAAGACAACCTTTTTATTTTTTTGATTCCTCAAATTGTTTGTAAACAAATTTAGCTGAACTCTCTAATGAGCGACCTTTCACTTCGCAATAGACACACATTTAAGTAAGCACGCCCGCTTTATTTCGACAATTTGGAGAAAGATTAATTAGACTAAGCAAAGCAAAAATGTGTGGCAATTAGCATAAGCCAGCTATAGCTTGCTAAAGTGCGTTCTGTGCTTTATATAGCATGTTTTTTAAATTTTATATTAAAGCTTGTCATTAAAAACAATTTAGCGTAGGAAAAAAAATATTTATTTCAAAAAATTTAAGTAGAAATTTTGTTTTGAATAATATGCGAGAATAAATTATTTTAAAATTTATATTAAGCAGCATACATACATACATATGTTAAACGAAAATGCCTTTGCTGCCAATAAACTGCAGACTTAAGCTACAAACTTGGTACGATAAACGCAGAAAGGTACATTTAACGCAGAAACAAGTTAAATATACTCTTGCTAAAAACCCCAACATTACTATATTTTTTTTTTTTTAATTTTTTCAATGCATTTGAATTTTTTAAACTTTATATTTTAATTTTTTTCATAACTATTTTAATATATTTATTGGGTTGCTCATTATGTTTTTATTAAATACTTAGATATATACAAACATAAGTATATTTGACAACATAAATTACACAAAAAGATTTTTATTTGCAACGAATGAAATTAAAGACTTAAGCAACAAACTTTTCTTAGTTAAAATAATGTACACAATGTGAAATATAATATTAATTGAATATATAAGGAATTGTTTTGACTATTTGAAACAAAGCCAGTTTTTTTAATCTTTTATATAATAATTTTTATATTTATTTATTATATTAATATACATATATACACATGTATGTAAATATAGATATAAATATGGTTGCAGACCATATACCCAAATTTGTGGAAAGGAGTGCTTGGCGCAAAGAAGAAGTCATATTTCAACAGCATGACGACCCAAAACAAACTCCCAAAATCTTTAAGTAATAACTTGCTGAACTAAACTTCTAATTGATCAATCCGATTGAAAATTTGTGAGTCAAATGAAGTTTAGGGTAACACTGTTAAGCCTTAACGAATCTGGACGAGTTTTTGTAAGGAATACAGGGATAATGAAATAGCATTACAATGAATTTATACAGCATTTGGTTGAAAGTACACCAAACCTTAATTCTTGAAATTAGCTATTTTCTAAAAGTTTCTGCAAGGTGCAAAATTGAGTACATGTGAACTTAAAAAAAATTACCGATTCGGAAAACACGCGAAGTATAAATAAAAAATTCACAGTGGTAAATAATTAAAATTTTTGTAATTTTTTCTAATTAATTATTTTTAAAAATGTCTTAATTTTCCTTTTTAGATTTTTTAACATATTTTATACTTGCAAATTCATTTTTGATTCGTTTAAATTTGGTTGACTCGGTTTTTTATTTGTTTTTCTTTTGCTATTATTATTGTTTCTTTACTTTAGTAAGCTTCCACGCCAGTCATAATGGCCGTGTCACACATTTGAGTGTCTATGAAAATGATGAAATGGCATTCCCGACTTTCTAAACGCTCACCATATAATGGTAAACGTAACCGAAATCGGTAATTTTTCAAGCTGTGGTATATCAGCCACATTCCAGCACAACGGCAAAGCCAAAATTATGTACAAATAGAAACCGCAACATTTGCAAATAGGACATTTATAAATTATGTAAACGGAAACAAATGAGTCAAAATGTGATGATAAAATAGAATTATTTGCGAGAAAAAAAACTTATAAAAGTTTGAGATAATTGCTGAAGAAATCAAAACGATATATATGCTTATTAAATGAAAAACAAAAACTAAGAATTTAAATATTATATAACTTTGCTTCCGCCGTTTTCCAATAAATGTCTCTGGTGTCAAGCACTGGTCGATTAAATCAGTTTATATCGATCTTGGACAATATTAACCCAACAAAATATTTGTAGAGATCTGTTTGCAACCCAAACCTATTCTCAACCGAAAATGTCACTTTTTGAGCCGAATTCTCGACATTTTCGGGAAATTTTGCTTTTCTTTCTTAGTACATAGATAGTACTATTACTCTACTACTACCATCTATACGATTTCTATTAGGTATTAAAAAAATATAGAATTTTTGTAAAGCAACTTGTGTTAGTTTACAAAAAAATTTATCATAAAGCATTTTGTGTGTTAATTAAGCATTGCTTTTTGAGGGAATAACGGAAAACACTTTTGGACCATTTTTATAAAATAAAGCCTTTAATTTACAAAAAAA
>NW_017537445.1:959067-960667 GCF_001853355.1 Bactrocera latifrons
AAAAACACGGCGGAAGCAAAGTTGTAGACCTAATAATATAAAAAAATTTAAAAAGTTTAAAAATTAAATATTTAAACTAGCAATAACAACTATATACATATATAATATAACTACAATATACTTAGCTATTACTAAACACAAAGCATACCAGAACATCAACAATCGCATAACCACCATAACTAATATAATTAATTGGAAATTTGTCTGAATTAAGCATCGCGCCAGTTTGGAGCCGCTAACGCGGTCGCAGACAGCGAGCGACTCAAATGAAAACAAAGAAAGCAATCAAAAAAGACATAAAAAACAGCGGTTAGAGCCAAATGAACCGGCGCCGTTAATGCAAATTTTGTCCCATACCAAATTGGGAATTCCCAAAGACGACACCACGGTGGGATGGTTTGATCGATATAGCACAACAACAACAACAATAATAATAACAGCATCACAAACAGACTAGCAGACAAATCAAATTAAGCAACTGCAAAAAATATGTTAACAACAACAATAGCAACCAACTAACTGTCAACTGAAGCAATAACAAAAACATATACAACAACAAAATACTAATAAGCTAGAGCTAAAGCAAGAATAACAACAATCCCGGGACGTAAAACTAACAACAACAATAACAGTAAAACGACAACGACAATATACCAACGCATTAACTGTAGTAACAACAATAGCATTAATGCCAACAAAGTGACGGTTGCTGACGCGCTAGGAATATCCAAATTTGGGCGCATTAATCTCGATTCATTTTGTTGCGAATTTTTGTTCAAATTTTTTTTTTAATTTGTTTATGATTTTTTGCGGATATTTTATTTCTTATTTTGTTTTGTGTTTGATAATTTTAACAACAAAATTTTGTTTGGTATTTGAAAAATTTTTTTTATTGCTTTTTATGTATCGTGTTTTATTATTTTTCATAAATATTTTAATAATACTTTGCATTATTTTTTGTGTTTGTATGCATGTTTTTATTTTATTATTTTTTTTTCTGCAACTATTATTTGTATACATTTTCTATATGAATATTTTTCGTTTGTCAAAATTTTTGTGCATATTTTTTTATTATTGTAATTTTTCATATTTATTATTTAATTGATTTAGTTTGACATTTTTTTTTTTTGTAGTTTTCATAGTGTATTGCATACATATGTATATACATATATACTAAATTAATTTAGTTAGTTTTAATTTCTTATTTAATTTTTTGCAACATTTTATTATCATTTTCTTATTTTTTATATATATTTTTTACTTTGTTTTGGAAATTAAAATTTTAATTTATTTATCTTTTCTATTTTGTTATTATTAATTTTTTTAGCTGGTTTTATTTAGATTTTCGTGGCTTTTTTTAAATGAATTTTAATATTTCTTATTTTTGTCCTTGACTAATTTTGTTTTTTTATTTTAGTTTTGCTTATATATATTAAATTAAATGAATTATATCTTATGTTACTTATTTTAATTCTTTTTTTTTGTTTTTGTAAAACAACGTATTTTGTGTTTATTTATTCTATCTTTTTTATTTAACATTTTATGTATTTTCCTTTCAGTTTTTTCTGGCATTTTATAAATATTTTCTGTTAGTTTAAAT
>NW_017537445.1:960839-988220 GCF_001853355.1 Bactrocera latifrons
CATATTTTACATTTTTTTTTTTTAATTTTCGCTACATTATTTTCAATTCCATTTATTAACTTTTTGCTTTGAATTTTTTAAATAATTTATTTTATTTTTAAATTCCTTTTGTTTATTCTCTTAAGTTTGGTTTAATTTTTCTTAATAATTTGGTGACGTCTATGTGTTTTCCTTAATAGCATTTTTTCATCTATTCAGACTGTAATTTATTATTTATTTTAATTAACATTTATTTTTCTCATTTTTCAAATTTTCTTATATCTTTCTTCTATTTTTTGCCTTTTTGTTTGCGAATTTTACATATTTTTCCCCGGGTTTAAATTTTTTTAAATTTTTTCCAATGTTTTCTATATATAATTATTCCTCTATTTATTTACTTTTATTTCATTTAAAATGTTTGCAATAAAACGTAGAAATTGTTTCTTGTTTTTATTAAATTTTTTTTTGCCAATTTGTCATATAAGATTTTCATTTCTTTACCGACATTCACTAGCCGCTACGCTCCAGCCCTTAACCATCTATTAATGAGCTTTCAAAACATATGCTAATTTTGGCATTGTTTACATATTTGCTAGTAGCAACGCTACTGCCCGCTGATTTTGGTATTTTGTTTACCCAAAAAGTCGCAAAAGCCACTAGCCAACTGTATAATTCAAACAGCAGCTACTTTGGCTAGAAAAAAGTTATTTAAGAAAGAAAATACAAATAAATGCCATTTAAATTTACGTCATTTAATGATTAAAAATTCAATTTGGAGGAGATTTGGCAAACAAGTTCGTGAAAGTAACCGCCGTCTGGATGACGCCAAAATTCCCAACTGGCGACGGCGCGCAAAAATTAAAACAAAAAAATAACAACAAACCAAACCTAAAACACAATAAAAATTACAAAAAATTCCAATTTATTGAAATCAAAAAGTTAAAGCCAGCGAAGAAGAAGAAGCGTCACACAGCCCCACACACACACACTAACATATATACAAAAAGTGGGCAAAAACGTTTGTAGATTGATCGTTGGGAAAAAATATGTACCAAACTAGTTAGTTACCGGCTATTGGCCTCTTTCGCCGCGTTCAGGGTCGCCGGCAGCGCTGGGGCAAACCCAGTCCATCTAGCACGCCGCGCAGCAGCACAAAACATTTCAAAACAACACAGCGCTAACAGCGGTACGAGAAGTAACGGCGTACCGGTGTGGCGTAAAAATTTTAACTTTTATAAAAAAAAATTGAAATATAATTAAAAATTTATCAAAAAAATAAATTCAACGAATATGTGTATAAATGTTACTTTTGTTTTAAATTTTTTTTTTTGTTTCCAAAAAACAAAATTAAATTTTCGGAATTTCCCATTTTTTCGAAAATATTTTTGTGTTTTCCAATTTACTAAAAAATATGTTTTTTTAGTTGTTTCACTTAAATTTCTTTTCCTCAAAAATGCTTCCAAATTTTAAAATTATTTTTCAAAATTTTGTTTTTTTTTTTTTCCTTTTTGTTTTTGCAGTGCGTTTGCTTTAATTTATAGCTGATCTGGTTTTCGCGCAGTGTCGTCGGAATGCAGTGCTCTAAATTTGACGTTTCACGTGGACTCTTCATGTTGTTGTTGTTCTACTATGTTACTATTACGCTTGTTTTTGTTACTGTTATATTTTTAATGGCACTCCGTTAATTTTTGCGGCGAAATGGGAATGCTGCGTCGTCATTTCTGCAAGTCGACCTTGACCAAGAGTAACTTAGTAGCCGTTGCATTGCCATTGTATATGTCTATTAATTGCGCTATTAAGTGTATGCAATAAATAATAATTTGTGCAATGCTTTTATGGTCGTTGTCTATTGAGTGAGTCTAAATTTGAATTTTGATGAAAAATTTTTAAGTTAGCAGCTGCGGCTATTTTAGAATTAACAGTGAATATAATTGTCATTTAGCGGATGCCTATTAACGGTGGCTTGCATAGAGTGCAGCAACAACAATTTTAGTAACAACGCTCCAAATATCAACATTTGCGAATTATGAACAAACCGTTGTTTTTATTGAATTTGAATTATAAAATTGGTTATTTAAATTAAATTAGACGTGTTGCCACATAAAGGGGAAACCCAAATATATTTTTAATACTTTCAGTTTTTTCTTTACGATTGAAATACACTAGTTGTGGAAAAATATCAGTATAGATGCCTATAAGTTCTGTTAAACGCTAAAGCGTCGTACAAATATAAATCAAGGGTCGGTGTAGATTCCTATATAGCTTCCACCTAATCTTCCACTACTAATCTTTAGTGGGTGAATAATATGCATGAATTTTATAAACTGGTAACAGTAACCGTGCTAACGCACCTCCAAAGTGCGAATATCCTGATGAAAGCATTCTCCTTGTTAATCACTTATGTTAGGTTAGGTAGATTGGTATTTGTCGATTTAATATTCCAGTTGTTCTGACAACTTCATCTTCTTCACACTACCCAGGGATATCATAATATCTTAGAACCCATTGCAGGTTGATCAGGTCCACCAAGAGATCAACGCATTCCTTCACTATCTTAGACAAGATCCTTGGAGACTTTAGTGGTCTCAAAGCCACCTGACTCTGCATATATCAAAATATGCCTAGTCCTTGTCAGAACAATAAGGCTTTCTCCAAATGCTGCGATCTACGCCTGGAAGACACTGTGGTGGTCTACTAGACGGAAGGCGATTTTGGTATTTAGTTTGGCAGAGAATGCATCACCTCCCACTTTGTGTCCTAGTTTCGAGCCATCCTTATATATGCTTGTTTCTGTGAACCTATCCACCTCGCCCCTTTCCCACTCTTCTCTGGAAGCGACGAACATATTTAGAAACGCTGTATCTGTATATTTTCTCTCAAAATATTTCGCTTAAGACACCTGAACTTTCTGAAAAGAGGTTTAAAAGGTTAAAGAAGAAATTAATCTTTATGCTCATGTTAAATTTTGGTATCTGCGAGTACAACATGAGCTGCTCAATGTGTTGAATGTGGTCTGTGGATTTTTCATTTCCTAAAAAACAATCCGAGGCTGTTTGCGCTTTTTTCATTGGTAATGTCTCTTACGTGACGGGTCCCAAACCTACCGCACAACCTTGTGGAGGGGATGATTCGCCTTCCCACTTTAGCTCGCCTTCAAACGGATGTTCTTAGTCTACCCGGAGGATACTTGGTCAAAGACCGGAAGTCGTGAGCTGCTTGAGTCATATGTAAAAAAAACCGTTTCTGGCCACTCCCAAGTGAATGGCGATCAGAGAACTTTCCTCACTTGCAAGAACTTCGACACATGACTCCTGGTTTCGCTTGGGAACCTATTGGTGCCACGTAGCGAAAAGAAGAAACGACTCGAGCGCTGTTGTTAACTCGGCTATAATCGAGTAAGCGATGTCTACGCCAATAAAGAAGAAGAAGAAAAAACTCCACAACACAAATAAATTCAATTCATGTAATATTCTCCTTATCTGCCATACAATCAATTAAATGTTGGTGATTTAATTATTAGTTTCCTGAGTTGAGAACCGTCAAAAATGCCCGTTTTCTCTCAGTCGTGAAGTAAGGCCTTCTGATCCGTTATTTGATATTCCAAAATTCTTAACAACTCATTTAGGTAATTTTGGATGAATGGTCGAGGTGCAGACATACTTGTGAAAGAAACTCGCTGTTCCCATCATCATTGTCTGAAATAACTTGGGGTGTAAAATCTAAAATTGTATTTCGCAGCGCAAATGTTACGAATTAAAATGGAATGAAACGATTCTGTTATAACCAATTTCACCAAAAAGTGGGCGATCCCATCTTTTAAAATAATAAGTACTAGATTAAAACCTTACTTACCTAACCTTAGAGTAATATCCTTTCAACTTCAAGTATTCCTCCAAAGAATTGTGCAAATGTAATTTTTAAATGTTTCAATGAAAAACAATATTGAACGATTTCATAAATCCTACTAATATCACATATCGCATTAATAATTTTAGCTCCGATTACGCGGTTTGGCTTACAAAATAGATAACTATTCCTTATGGATCTATAGTCCTACTTGCATAAACTTGAAAGTAAATTAGAGCTTCATTATATTTTAAAGTTTTGGATCGTCTTATTTCTCTTAAGTCTAACAGTATTAAATTTGGTATGTACAAACATAAATACTATGTAACTCTGCCCACGAATTTAATATTTTCGTTAACACTTTTATTCCAGTGAAACCAGGTAAGCATGGTATAGGATCAAGAAGAATGGAAACAAAGATTATGCAAAGATGAGTTCAAATTTTCTTCGTTCTGCGCATCTACGTCACTGTTGGCCAACGTACAATCAGTTGATTTTCAGTCGTTTGTTTTTCTTTGCAATTAGAAGCAATTTTGTATTGCAGGCATGCAATAAAATTAATGTCATCAAAAGTTAACATCAAATTAAGTGACTATTAATAAAGAAATATCAATATAGTGAACATGTACATACATTGTATTTTCATTGTTTTATTTAATTTTTTATTTTGACACCTGGAGCTATATCATATTTCTTTGACCACCATTGCAGAGTGCGCACACCTGGTAGAGGAAAGTTGTTGCTCCTTAAGAGTTTGTACGCTTTCGGGCTCGTTGAATATAACGTGATCGACATAGCTATGTCTTCTTCTTTCCAATTGCGTCGTTTGTTTCCGTCTCTTAATTTTTCAATCTATGTACAAGCATATGCCTAATGAACTTTAGTATATTTTACAATATACTTTATAGAATTTGGGCACTTACCTGGCCGTTGGTGAAAATACAGCTAAGTTTTTGCTCCAAATTATTTCTATGAAATTCCGCGATTTTAAGGGAAATCTTAAGACGTTTAATTTCTTCTAACTGCTCGTTTTTGCACTTATTCAAAGTGCTAACAAGACTATTCAGCCTTTGTCTGAAAAGAATAAGAAATACACATACTTATGTAAGTAAAAGATATTTGATCAGGAAACTTGATTAGGACAAACATTTCTGTTTCCAAATGCAGTATTTTCTCGTCTTTCTCATCGATGACCTCCTCCCCTACAGTTTGAAATGCCTGTCTAACCTCGTCTTCTTGAATTACTTCAACAGGGGCGGTATTCTTCAATATTGTTTTCAATATCTCTTTTTTGGAACGAGACTCCATCCTTTTCTGCCGTTCAGTAGCCTCTGCAGGAGCAGTGGTTAACGTGGGAAAAGCGCTAGGTAGCAACTTCGTTGGATTCCGCGAACTTAAACCTGCAAGAGTGCTTGGTTATAAAAGTAAAATTATTGTAATCAAAATGCTATAATTACCCATTTCAAACTGCAAATTTCTTTCGAATGCTTCTGGCGCGAAGTGCATTTCACAAATGCACGCATTTTTAACGTTAATTTTATCCGTCCGACGACAAAAATTAATCCATTGTTTAACTAAGGTTTTATCCTTAGGGAAATGAAAAAATCTCCACTTCGTAGCACTATTTTTACGATTGTTATTATTACAACCGAACACTGCACAACGCATTTTAAAAATATAGAATTTCACAATCTATACTACCCCTGAAAATAACATTCGAATTCACATTCAAAGGCGCGGGCGAATAATAAGTCTACCGTGACGTAAGCACAAAACAGCTGACTGAAAGCAAGCATGCGAATTTTTTCTTTTTCTTTATCATGTGCTAAACACATAGAGCGCGACAGACTGCAAGCGACATCCGTCAAGTATTAAAATACACACATTCTTATGGACAGTTATTTAGACAGCTGCACAACTACACTATACTACCTTTATTTGATAATGGAAGAGCTGCAAACCACATTTTTACAATGTTAGTTTCTCCTGATGTTGGTATTTTTTTGTGGTGTTAAAAAATGTAACAATTGAAGACTCGAATTTGAAAGCAGAGCACGCTGTGTCACCTGTTAACATATGAAAAGCTAGCGAACTCAGTTTGGTCAGTTACAGAGCTTTTTATTATATAAATATTTGCATTAATTGCAAAAAATATTACGAATCTTAAGCAAGACTTTGCATAAAAAAGTTATAAAGGCGTATATAAATTATTGTAACCTAATCTAATATTGACCTTTGGTTATACAGACAATTGTCAAATTATGTTCTCATTTAAGAATTACTTTATATAATTTTTTGTATTTTGTACTATCAGTTTAGTTGACCGCTTTTCGACAATTGTTTAATACATAACTTTTAGTAAAAGCGCTTCTTAGTCGAGACTAGAAGGATCAAAGACGGCCTTTATCTTTTTGACGCTGCGCTCTGCACTACGTGTCAATAATTGTTTACCGTAAGCGACAACTTCTATATTTCCAATGGTAATGCAAAAAACGCTGTCGTGCTTCGGTATCGATCTTAAACGATCATCTGTGCTTACTATCTTGAATATATTTTTCGTTTCCAATACCACAACACCAATCAATCCCACCAAGGTTTCACATTTCGATTCCAGTACTTTTATTTGAGCACCATGCAGATCAATTTTCATCAACGCTTGGCAAATGGAATCGTGACCTTTCTCATATACCGTAGGCAGAACGTCGCCTGATTCTATACCGAGCGCTTCACGCACATAACGCTTCCAAACACGATGTATTTTCGTTGCGTCCAGATATGTAACCGCAGTTTTTGGTAATGTGTGCAAGCCTAGAGCGCGATGTTGACGTCGTGGAATCACGGCAGACTTCCTAGCTGTATGTCCCCGACGTACGTTTGAACTATTTCTTGCAGTATTTCCCCCTTCCAACATTGTAATGTGTTCTGAATTGATGTTTATATCATTATGCTGCGGCACCGCTATCATATCGTGAATCAGCGCACGAATAATGGAATTGGTGTCCATTTTTGGTATTTTCTTTAAGCTTATGTAAATAAAATACGTTTGTGAAATCTAAAATCACCTTTTAATGAAAATTTTGGAAAATTTCGGTTTGTTTTGCTGGAACATCGAGATATGTCAATGCTCACATTACACATTATCATGACCTTGCCATATGATAATCCGCAAAGAAATTATTGTTAAAATTTTATTGCACATTGACACAGCGTTTGTTCAGCTCAATACTTTTTAGTGAAATGTTGAAAAATAAATAAAAGTAGAAGTAAAGTATGATATCTGTAGACTAAATATAATGAAATCAATATTTGTATTTCTTTATATTATTCTTAAATACTCTAATGCTTCATGCTTTAGTTAACCTATCTATGAATTCGCTTTGCAATTATTTCACCGTGGCATATTAAAAACACCAGCAAGGTGGCAAGGGTGATGGGTGACACTTTTGGTTGTCAAGTGACTGCTGGGCGTTGTCAAATCATTTCCGAATTGTTTAACATATTTGTTTACCAAAACTATTGTATACCAAAACTTTTCAAAGGTTTTACAGTTAATTTATAATTACTGCTTATTTGTTGTATGTAAAATGTATAAAAAAGAAATAGTTATTTTATGTGTAGTAGCAATATTGGCTATTCGTGAAGGTGAGTGAGGAGACAGAATTAATAATTTCCACTCGCACATTGAACCTTACACATTTTAAGAATTACAAAATTAATCATTGAGCAATTAATGCAATAAAATGATGCTTGTCACATAAATAAAAAGTACTTTAAAGCTTTGTTGAAAATAATTTAAAACAAGATATCCAAAAAAATGTAACATGTTTTGTTCCAACACTAGCTTCAGCAATATGGTGCTACCGCTGCACATCGGCCACTCCAGGTTGTGGGGAGAAATTTAACTGGCGCGGCATAGGTTTTCTAGGGGAACAATGTCCTGAGAGTAATGACATATGTGTTAAAATTATTGAGAAACGTGGAGGTTTGTATTCAGGAGAACGAACTCATCGACCATTAATCAAAAATTGCTTGTCTTCTAGCACAAGAAACAATAACGCGTGACTGCTTAAGTGCGTTGAGTTTCCGTACCGATATTCCAGCTGATAAATATGAAGGTTGCCGTCCAGCCGCAAAGGACATACGTCTGGCACATTACGTCAATCACACAATAAAAGAACATGACGTGAAGCGTGATTATTTTAATGATGTCACATTCTGCTTCTGCTTCTTGGATCATCGCTGTAATGGTGCTAAAGCGACTGCCATCAACTCACTGGCGCTATTGGGTTCTCTCAGTCTTGCTTTTTGCAAGTACGCTATTTTGAAAGCTATAGTATAATAACTACGTAACCATCTTAAAATTAAGTAATTTTTACACCCAAAGTGCCTTTGATAATAACAAAACTAAAATAGTATCTACGACATACATATCTATGTAAGTATTTAAAAGCGAAAATATTCGTTTTCTCATAAATTGTACATGTTATTCCTCGTCGCAATTGTAAAACCGCCATTTTGACAATAATTCTACCCGAAATACTAATACGAATGACAAAGGTAGATTCAACATTCCTTCCAAGTGCAAATTTTATATCATGACGTTTATATGTGTAATTATGTGTAACTCGTGCAGCCGTCCAATACATGTTTATAAATTATAGCAATATTTCATAAGCTCGAATATTAATTTTATTTATACAAATATGAACAAGTAATTCAAAACCACAATTTTTAATAAAATTATATTGACGAAACAAGCGAAAGTACAGAATTTAAATTTTTTTACAAAAGTAATAGTTTCATAATTCATACTATACATGTTCAAAACATTAATCCAAATATTCATCAATTGGTAGTTTTCTTGCGCGGTAATCATATCGAGCCACTTCGGGATGTTTGTCTTTGAAATCTGAATACACTGTTGCCAGACGCAAACATTCCTCCACAGACAACTCGAATGGTCTGACGGTTGGATCTACATCGGCCAACTCGAAAAGTGTATCGGTTACATCTTCACGATCTTCGGGTGGGAAAAGCGTACTATAACCGCGTCTGCAATACTTCTGCCGCATATTAAATATGTGACGGACAACACGTTCAACTAGTTCGAATGATAGTGTGGTTTTCGGCTGCTTCAGTGGTATCAACTTTACAATGCCCACATCGACTTCTGGTTTCGGCACAAAGGCTTTGCCTGGTATTACAAATTTCATATACGGTGTAGTCCATATTTGCGACATTATCGATAAGCGACAACGCTGTTCATGACCTAATGGTGCACAAATGCGCACAGCCACTTCTTTCTGGAAGGTGAGTGTCATAGCTGTGTCCGGCCGACGAAAACCACCACGTCGCAACGATAGATCTTGCAGCCAATTTATAAGTAGGCGCGTAGAAATAGCAAAAGGTAAGTTGCCAATCAGATGTAAACGATATTCGGACATTGGTATATGTTTCTCCATGTCGAAACGCAATATATCACCTTCATAGATGTCCACTTGTGTATGTAGTGGACGTGCGCATTCCTTTAACAACTCTAATGTTGGCATAAAGCGTGCATCCTTTTCCACAAGCACCAAACGGCCAGGCGTGCGTCGCAAAATAGAACGTGTTATGCCACCTGGACCTGGGCCGACTTCTAACACCGTGTCTTGTGGATCTATACGACCGGCAGACTTTACAATTTTATCTGTTAAACGTTCATCCATAATGAAATTCTGACTCATATGTTTTATGGCCCGCAATTTGTAAAGTTTCACCAGATCGCGAATGGTTGGCATGGGCGGTAATCTTCCGCCCCCAGTGAGTACGCGTGCAGCAGCCTGTGGCATTTTTATTAAATTTAACTACAAACAAGTACAAATAAGTATATTAAAAGCGTAAATGAAGCACAATAATAAACTTACTTCGTTTGCAATAAGAAATGTAGAACTCCCAAAGATAATGCTAAATTACACAACAATACAAACTTTCTTTCGCTTGCTGTGTGCTTGTCTTAAAACTAAATATAACTTTATGTAACAGTTTTTATTGTTTTGAAACTTTTTTCGGTTCCTCAAAATCATCTAAGAAATCTTCTTGTTGCACTGATAGCATTGAGTAGGCATATATTCCCAGCACGGATGCGCCCAAGATGCCGGCAGTAATCAGGTTATTTCTACGTATGCGTTGCAACTTTTCCACACGCACCAAATTTTGTTGTTCTATGATTTTCATAAACTCTAGTTGCGCTTTATCCAACTTCGGTGCATTACCATCGAATTTGATATTGGGTACTTTACCATCAGGAGCGGCTGACATATTATTTTTTCTATACGTTACGATTATTTTGTCGTTCTTAGTTTTGCTATAAATTATTTGTGAAATTACTTTCAGTGGTTGAAAATTATTCCTTCTAGTCTATCGCATTTTATTTTCACAACTGAACGGCTGTTTTTGGCACATTTGTGCGGAAAATTGAGGTTAATTCAAGGCACAGGGTGATATGCATTAACCATTTAGTAATATTTTTTTTTTTTATATTTAATATTTTCATAACTTTTTCTTCATTTTTTTCACTCTTTAATCATCAAACATTTTGGCAAACTTTTGAGCATAATTTATAAAATATTATTTTCCACATTACTTGCTAACTAACTATTTTCTGGCAACGCGCAATTGCACTTCCTTGTTGTTGTATAATTTTCCAAATACCAAACTGCTCCCCCTTCCGCAGACAATTCGAACGTAATGGAACTGGCAATGGCTGCATTGGCTTTTCCTGTACGTTGTGCTCAGTTCACTTTTGTGACTCGGCTCGTGAAGAACATTATTTTCAACTGCTGATCAAGAAAAGCGAAATTTCTATAAAAAAAAAAAAAACTGAACTACATTGAAAACTATTGTCAACCGTATAAAAGTGTAGTAAAAAAGTAAAAATAGCATAACAGCATTTGTTGCTGTTGATGCGTAATTGTTCTTGCCCTTTGCTATACTGCCAAAAACACAGTTATAAACAAAACAGAAAATTGAAAAACGAAATAGTTTTCAAATAATACAATAAAGTTTCTGTGATTAATCCTTATAATTAAATGTTTTGAACGATACACAATTGCTTAAGGCATATGGAAGAAGCTTTCTAAAGGCAAATTGCGCAAAATAGTAGTAAACTCAGCATTCACATATGAATGTAAGTGTGTGTATATGATTTTCTTTGATTGAGTTTGCAGAGAGGAGAATTTGTAACTGCCAAAAACAAAGAGCCAAAACAAATTTAAAACAAAAAGAACCAAACAATTTATACTTTTTCTGATTTTAATGAAATTATGTATTTGTATGTGTGGCTATATTTACATATATAAATCTGTATTTGCGCATATTTGTCTATTTACTTTTTTCTGGCTTGCATTGCCTTGCATGCACTCTACTCTGTTGCTGCGAAAGTGCAAAGCAAAGCAGAAAATGTGTAAAAAACATGAAATGTCTATCACAAAAGTATACAACAACAACAAAAAGATACAACAAAGCATATTGCATACAAAATAGAAAACTCACAAAAAGCGTAAAAGCAGAAATCAGCTGTCTACCACACAATTTCGAAATTGCCAATAACAACAAAACAGAATAACAACAAGTCAAGTGCCAGAAAAAAGCACGAGTCTCATGCATATACCCGTCACTACTCCCCTTTTCCAACAGTGTTATTAAACTTCGTGCTCCGCAACGAACGAGCACATGTGTATGAACGTGTGTAAATAAGTACTAGCGCTTTAAAGCACACATGCATGTTTGCATGTATGTAAACCATGTGCGAGACTGTGCAACGGCCTATTTGACCACAGAGTTGTTGAAGCAAAAGCGTTCTTTGTTTTCATAGCGGTTATTAATGCTATTATTATTATTATTTTGCGGATATATGTATAATATTATATATACATATGTACAATATATGAACGTATAACATATGTAGGTATATTGATATATTTTTTATTGTAACTTTTTGCTTTTTTGTGGTTATTCGATATAAACTGCAATTGGTATGAAATGTCTAAAAGTGCAACATTAATAATTATGATTGTTTTAAAAATATATTTTAACAATTCAACTGGTTTGATTTTGCATTTCCCTGAAAATGGGATATGGCCAAGTTACTATCTGTTTCGAAGGGAACTCATGATAGCTTAAACTTGTGATATATGTATGTATGTATACATACATAATGTGAAATATGAAATATAGCATTAACGGTTCATTGAAATTATGAAATACTCGTAATGTGAAAAAAATCAGTTTATAACTATATTCAGCAAGTTTTTAGCCATACAATTAATATAAGCTGAGGAGTATTATAGAGGGAAATTGTTAATATCACCTTAAAGCAGCATGTTAGAAATTAGCTCGAACTCAATTAACTTGAACTGATATATGCACATACATATGTACATATGTATATGTTATGGTTTTAATCGTATCAATATGTAAAGATCGTATATCTCTGTCCTAAAAAGTAATAGTGTTGTTGTTGTTGTACAGTTAAACATTTATTTGACACTGAGTAGAAAAAGTTCACTCAGGTCCCAAATCAGGTTCTCAAATAAAAGGTTTTCCACACAAGAACTTGATTTAGATCGGTTAGTTTGTATGACAATTACAAATGTATATATAATTAATGTAGAGATTATAACCATGTCTTGACCAATATTCTATGCCAAATTTCGTGAAATATTTTGTCATATAAAAAAAGTTTTCTATACAAAGAGTTAATTTTTTGATCGATCAGTCCGATCTAAAAAATTTTTTTGGTGATTATACAGCTATTTCATACAACAAATAATGCCAAATTTCATGAAGATACTTTATCAAATAAAAAAAACTTGCATATAAGGTATTGGTTTTGACCGATCAGTTTGTATGACAGCAATATCCAATAGTTGTCCGATATTGGCGGCTCCAAAACAACAGCTTCTTGTGAAGAAAAGGGCGTGTGCAAAGTTTAGAACAGCATTTTAGAAACTATTTCGCGAATATCAGGCGGTCAGACAAAGTGCATCCCTTTGTGACTAAATCGACTCAACTTGGGCCCCTGATCATTTATATACATATGTACATACATACATACACACATATACATATGTACATACATATATGGAGCTCCACTTTTAAACCTTGATGAGAAACAAATTCATATCAAAGAACTAGCCGAAGCTTCTATGGTTTAAGAGATTGGTGTGGTAATTTCGAGTTTCGTTCTGATGAAAGATTGAATCACATCGTTATCCTTTATGAATTGGAACCATTCGCAGATTATGTAGTGAAATAAAAGGCTTTTACACTTAAGCTCAGATTTTTTGAGTAAAGTCTTTCATAAAACTAGTTCAGGTTTTCTTTCTTTAAGAAATTATATCCACTTGCATGTCAGACAAATAAAAATATTGTACATTTTCATTTTTAATGTACTTTTATAATCGGCAATTCATTCTGCAAATTTTTGGATTCTATTTGTCCCGATCTCCAAGAAGACCTCCGAGGAAAACTGATTGACGATGTGGAAGATTTTTACGCTAAAAATTATGCAAAACTAGAAGAAACTCAATAGATATTGCAGCTACTCCACTCTTTTTTTTTGTAAATTGAGTTCGAGTTATCGGGTCTGGAGCTTACATTCCAACGAATATTTTTCTTGCACCATTGAAATACATTTACTATCAATTCATAGTGTAAATAAATTTTTTTGTTTAAAAACAATCACAATTTGTAATGTTCTTCATTGCTCACGTTCTACCACCAGCAATCAGAGGCAATTACCGGGGAATCATTGAATTGCATTAAAATCATTTGCCCACGCAAACGATGATTAATATGATAATGATGGGTGAGTGGGTAAGTAAAAGTAGGTGAATGCGGGCAGGAGGAGGGACGACGAAGTCGCCCGTTTACTTCACCAACGGCTGTTATACAATAAATGGCAGGGCAATTTCGCAACAAAAGCTAGACGAACGTGCATATACTTATGTATGTACATACATAAATAATCTGGAATATATATATGTACATATGTATGTATGTGACCACAATTYTTTTGGATACAGAAACATATGTACATCCACACACACATACAAATGTATATGAAATTTTCAAATTGAGAATAGCACAATGATTGCAATTAAAAATTTCCCTGCTTTCAGACATGAATAAAGAAACAGAATAATTATTACAAATAGCAAACGTGCGTGTGGAACTGTAAAACCGTCCGAACGAACTTTAATACAACAACAAGAAAGCGAAAACAATACAGTTTTTTTAATTCGAACATTATTAATAAGCGCATTCATACAACTTGAAATTAAATTGCGGTTTTGTTACGGATTTAAAAAAGTAACTAAGCAATTAAGTGCATTAAGTAAACAGTAGCAGTTGCAGCGGTTAGCGGGCGCTTGCAGTGAGTGACAGCAGCCACACAAACTAACGGTAATTAAAACAACTGCGAAAGCTAAATCCAGAGTAATGCCGTTCTATTCGCGCGACTGGCGTTCGCCCGGTGAGGCTTGGGTCAAAACTGATGAAGGTTGGGTGTGCAAAAAGGTGCTCGAATGCGGGAAACGAAAGCGGTGAGTAATTGGGAGTTTAATTTTTTAGGGAAATTAAAACAGTCACAATCACTTTTTCGGGTAAAAACTATAAATATATGTAGATAATTCAATATTACCATGTCATTACTTCACTTTTTTGTAAAATTTGGTTGGGTTAAGTGCTTATGCCAAGTAAAATATATTTACTAAGTATTAGTGTCTGACACAGTACTGAGGACTCTATAAAAATAATTTTTGTGAAAGTATACTTTCTGATATTTATTTGGGTTAAAAAAAAAAGCTGAACCGCGATTTATTTTTACATATTTAAGAGGCAAACTTAGTTCGAAATCGATAATTAGTCGACTTCGATATTTCGATGGGCTATGACTTTAAAAATAACATACTAAACTTTTTAATGATTATTTCAAACAACCCTCCAAAATTTAACCGCTGAGGTCAATAGCTCAAGTAGTTTAACACCTGTTTTTTCAAAGCACGTTTTCCAAATATGCTGCAGTGATTATTCTGAGATAAATGATCGGATCAGTTTTTCCAATTTTTTTTGCAGGTTTTGTACGTACATAGTTCTTCATATAAAATTACCTCAGTTTTGTTATCTATTAAAAATCAAATTTTGGCGGGCGAAGATCGCAACTAAAAAAAAAAAATTTTCTTCAAAAATTGTAGTGCGTTTTTAAATATGTATACAAAATACCGTTAATATTTTAAAACAATTCCAAGCAGTCCTTCATGGATGCGTTAAAACACAGACAAAATTGAAACGTGATGTAGGAAACATAAAAAAAAGGTTTATCCTTCTTAAACAGTATCACATTCACAATAATAATTTGTCTAATATTTAAAAGCAAAGTGGACTGTATTATACTGTATTGTTGTTTTGGTCGGAACTACAGACGGAGGTCAAGCATACGTACAACACCTGCTTTTAAATGTTAGAGGGTTAAGCTTTTAAGAAATATGTTGGGTTAATCCCTGTGGTTCTCAATACCATTTAATTATTATCTAAAGAACCCCAATAATTATATAAAAATCACTCCATGTAGCAAGTAAATTTTTATACTCTCTAAGTTTGAAATTGATGTATTTTTCCCAATGCCACAGTTTCGCTCGACAGTGTACAAGCACATACATATGAAATAAATATCTACTCCACATCACTAAACAAATTGTTGACTTTTATCTTTACCTTCATTGCACTGTACTTTATCGGCAGTGACGCGTTTCATTCCACTTGCTCTCCTAGTGTACTAAAAAAAAATAACTGTAACGTACATCAAAATGATTAATCGACTTTTCGCCACTCTTCGGCAACTTCGCCAGAGCATGAAAGACAATTATAAACTTTTGCCACTCAACGCATGAAGTGCAATTAGTACCGTATATATTTTGCGTGTAACGGAAATGGCAACACACGCACAACTGCAAATACAATGCAATCAAATAAAAGCTTAATGACAACTTTGATAAAGCACGTACAGCTGCAAATTGCAGACAAAATGTCACCTGTGTGAGCATGCAGTGCTGACAAATGTGCCTTCTAACTCTCCGTTGCACTTAAGGAACAAAACAACAAATTTACGTGCTCTACTAACTGTCAAACTGAGCCTGACCATTTTTTGCAGCAATTATAACAGCTGTTTTGTGGCACAGTAACGGTAAAACTCTGTCTTTTAAGTGGTTTGAACCAAAAATAACAATTTTTGCCCTTTTTTCGAAAGTTATTCGTAGAAAAAATAGGAGATTTCAAAAAAATAAAAGTTTCGTTTGCGTGATGACGTTAAAAATGTTGTCTTCGAAACTCTTCCTTTGAGGGTGGAAACCGTTTTGGAAAACCCCATTCTGAGAAAAACGCGTTTAAAGGTTGGAGTCGCTATGTTCCCCACTCTGTTCCCTTTCTACAAGAAACCCTGGAGTGACGTAAAAATTCATATTCGATTTCAAAATTTGAGGGAATGTTTATTATAATGTATACTATCCGATAATGCAACAAAAAAAATCGATTTCTCGAAAATTGCACGCTGAAGCGATCCCTTAATTTCATTTCATTTGCTCTTCAAAAATCATGTGATATAATTACATATATATTTAATTTGATTTACAGAAATATATGGTTACAATTATTTTTGATAGACATCGGAATACTTTTTCAATTGTTATCACTTCAACTTTGCGCTTGTAAAACTGATAGCGGTTTATTATTTTGAATACTCAACTCTCATGAGTCATAGTCACACCTTTCACCTTGATAATGACAGCTGTAGCATTAGATTTCCTGTTACCTCTCTTTATTTTGTTTACCTGGATTGATAGCTGCGCAATGAAAACAAAAAATCAAAATTTATCAAAGTCGTCAAGAGTATAATACTTTTTAAAACTAACTAATTGCGCACCATTTTTCCCACTTGAAAAAATATTGATGACTTGTTGATGTTTTCATTGAAAAAAATCTTATTAACGATTGGAAAGTACATTGAGGCGGAGGAAAATGATTAAGCATAATAATATAGACTAAAAATATTAAAACAGATGTCTCTTAATCTAAGTCAAACTTGGATATGAACCCTAAACCCCACTTAAGTGATACATATGTACATATATAATAGCTTTCCTCCATTTGTCACTTCTTCGCTTATTTACTTTGTGCTCTGCTCTCAATACAGCACAGCAGTTGGATTCAATACAATAGAGATAAAAAAAACTTTAACTTCGATTTCACCGAAGCTGTAATACCCTTCAGAAATTTTCCATACAACAATTTAATCGTTCAGTTTATATGATAACTATATGCTGTAGTGATTCGATATCGGCGTTTCAGACTAATGACCACGACAGAAAGGGATGTGTTGAAAGTTTCAGATCTATATCTTAAAACCTGTGGAACTAGTTCGGGCATACACTAAATGGACCCAGCTCAGCGTGACAAGCTGCATAACTTATTTTTATATATAAAAAGTACGTGTCACGTTGTTTGTCCGCGATGGACTCCTAAACTACTGAGATAATTTAGTAACATTTAGCACACTGGTCCAGTTCGAACCAACTTAGAAGACAGGATAGTTAAAACAATACATAAATAAAGAATACAGTGAAAGCTATCTTAATTGGACGATCTGTTAGCGGTCATCTCCATTAACACATTGTTGATGTTAAGTACAATCTATTATGCGGACAACTGTATTAACTGGACAGAAACGCTGGTAACCAGGCACTGAGAAAGCAGCTTTAAATATGTTATTTTTTCCAATGAAATTTATTTGTATGAACATATTCCAAATTCAAATCTCAAGTACCATCCTTTGAATTCTTATACCGACAGACGTTTTGCCAGTATTCGTAAATATAATTTTCACTGTATTGAATAGTTTATTATATGAATAATAGTATAAAATGTATATCACAGCAACGCGTGGCCGGATCCCCTAGTACATATGTATATATATTTTATAAACCACAGACGTTTTTTTGAATGTTACAAAATTCGTGGAAACCATGTTCAGGGTATACATATAATTGCCTGTTTGATGTGAATAGCACAGGGAAAAAAATTCGTACAACTCAATTACAAAAAGATGTGGAACAACTTTGTAGCAATGATATTAGCCTGCCTGGCGAATATTAGCATAATGTTTTTTATGCTAATATTCGCAACATCTAAAATTAATCAGGATAAATATATATTTGTTTATACACATATAAATGATCAGGATTGGCTATACCGCGTAAGCGCTGTCTACGCCAGTAAAGAAGTAGTGTGATCTAGAAAATTATTTCGGATATCGTAGCGTTTTCTTTTCATATGCGTCTCATGTTATTGTTTTGAATTTGGGACCCACCACGTAAAAGACCTTACAAATAAAAGAACAAAATAGATATACACATACTTAACCATTACAATTAAGGTATTGTATGGAAACTTCATTATTTGTGTCATTCGATGCAGTCGAAGTTAACGTTTTTTTCTTCTTTATTTATTAAAACAAGTTCGAATTTAGTTATTTTAGTTTATACTTTATTTTACACTATAAATCACTGTACAGTAGAACCACTGACATCATTATATTGCTAAATGAAGAGCGATACAGAGGGTAGACAAAAATTGTTTGGCCAAAGGAATTGAGTTTTGACGCCTTTTAATTTAGCTGTGATCGTCATTCATAAATAAAGAGATTTCGAGTAAAGCAAGAATATGTTATTAACCTCTTCAAACTCTTACTTGAAATCGCCGACTCATAAACTTATGAAAAAATATATATTTCCATTATAAGAGTAATTTGTTTCAATTCATGGTTAGTTTTTAAATCGCCAATTATTGTTTACTTTGCAAATTTTACGCTTTCACTATCATCACTTCGTCAACGCTTAAAACAAAGCTAATATCAATTTTCATTTACAATCCACAACTTTCAAAACTGCTCCAGTCACGCCTGTTGCACAATTTAATCAACAACAACAGCAGCAATAATTTAAATTTTACTATTTAAGCTCGCACGTGCTTTGATGCCAGCTGCGTTGTTGCACTTTGTTTTCGCATTGTCGACATTACACCGTTACACCTGTCAGCATTAAATATAGCCGCTTTTGTACACTTGCCAGGCATTAAATTATTTTCTTTTATCAGTATGTAAATGAAAATATGCGGAATTCGCTAATCTATTTTATGAAGAGTTATGAAATTTTTCTCCATGAAAGGAAATAATGTTGTAGTAAATTTTTAGAAAGTGATTGCGAAATTGTTCTTAATATTTGTGTAATACTTCCTTAGTCTCAAAAAATGATGTTTACTTAGAAGTATATATTTAATTTGTATGATTGAAATAACTAATACTATGGCTTTATTATATATATACAAGTATAACTTTTAGTTTTCGAAAATATTCGAAAATCGTTGACTTGCCTCACAAACAATGATCTAATGGAGACAAACCACATGATGTAGATGTCAATACAGGTCCATTTCTTAATATACCGTCGAATAATTTTGAACTTAGTAGGTTGGTATTGGCATGCACCGAACACTATTTCTTCTGGAAGCGCCTAGTGACTTTTTCATAAGGGTTTATACTTCATCTGTTAGTACAATATTTAGCCTACAAGAACTAAAATATATAGTGGTAAATAATATTCATGGTAAAAAAGTTATTAGCTAGACATTTGTATTTGATTAATTGATTGAGAAATCCAAAAGTTCTATGAGCTTTTAGAGAAAATATGGAACTTTTTAAAAGTCAGTTAATGTTACTTCTAGCTTATGAAAATATTATTCTATAATCTTTTTATAAAATTATCAAACAGTTCCATTAAAGAAGTGCATAAACAGGGAGCCTGACTAGTACTACTTTCTAGTCTGACACTTTTTAAGGTATAGCACGATGGTAAATACCTCCAGATAACCCAAAAGGTAAAATCATTGCATTGCGAATTTTGCTAGAAAGAGAAATAATAATACCCAACGATTAAATAGGGAAAGTTTGAATCTATTTAAAGCATGTTTCTAACGATTTTATTAGGCTAACCTGTAGGTTTGTATGCTTGCAGTATGTAAGTTTGTATGTTGAAAACCTCAGTGACACTGAAACTACACTGCACTGTGACAAAGGAACCAACAGGTTGAGAGACACTGCAAAAGGCAAAACAAATCACTCTAAAACTATGTAGCTAAAAGCATCAACTATTTATGTAGCCATTTAAATAACAAATGTAACTAAAGACATCCTTAAAGAAAGTGAAAACTTCATGTGTGGTTGATTTAGAATTTATAGGTCAATATTATTTGTATTATTTCTATATTTATATCAAAGTCTGTATTTCAGTTGTTTTCATTCAAGTTTGACTTATGTATCGCATAGTAACGCGTAGGGCTGATTGAAATCTAAATTTCTAGAATAATAAATATTTTACAGTATAGATGAATGTTTGACTACAAAAATTATTGGATTTGACGATCCGATTCGATCTACTTATATATCGCAGCACAATGTCGTGAAATCCACAAATTTTTCCGAATTTAGTTAAGTTGGTAATAAATTTAGTATGCGTTAATATAATTAACAGAATTATAGGCCAGAGCGGAAGGTACCAAGAATGCCCTAAATTACGTTTCATTCACAAACACACATAAAAAGCAATTCTCTGATTCCCCTAAAAGCACATTGCGGAAGAGAAATACAAAGAGACAACAATGCGATGCAAAACCAGCGACTTGATTGCATAAAACGTTTTAAGTGCAAATCTCCCCGTCAAATAAATTGGCATTGTAGCAATGACAGCACTAACATTGTGCAACAAAGAGATTGTGCGGCAAAAACAAAAATAAGAATTAAAAAACAGTGAAAAATAAGACAGTAAAACACAAATCACAACCTGCCAGTTGAACAAATAACCACCGCCACGAGCTGCACCAGCCGATTCCAGCTGATTGTAGCGCCGTCAGCTGTGTGTAGCCCGGAAGACAGTTACAATGTATTATGCACATGCAATGGTAACCATTATTGCTAGAAATTGTGGTAAAGACTTGCAGTGTTATTTTTGTTTTTGTACGGTTCATGTGCAAACAGATATTGAGGCATGTAAAATAATCCATTAGGAGTGTTCGCCAAGCCTCCAAGCGATGGTGGTTTTGTTGCCGTCAAACAATCAAACACACTTCTGTATATTTTCATATAATTTTGCATAGTCAATAAATCTTTCTTTTCTCAAACGATTCCACTCTCTTTTATGGTTGCTGGCGCTCAATGTGCGCTGGAGTAAGGTGACGCACTATGATAGTTGGATGGTGATTGGGTAAACCTACAGCGCCGGTTGCACATCTATAGTTACAAATGTACTTGTAGTAATGATTTCTTTTTGTTGTTTTGTACTTCTTATTATTAAAAATATTAAATCTTTGCACAAATTCACAATTTTTAACTTACTTACGTTGTTGCTAAGCAGATCGGGCTATTCAATATGTGTTGTAAAAGCAGTTAGTAAAAAAAAACCAAACGTTAACCTCGCCTGCACCGAAATCAAAATACAGTAGACAAGTCCATTTCTTATACCAACTAAATGTAAAGTTTGTCCCAAAATTAACGCAAGATGTAAATTTGGCTCCATTTATATTAGGTTGTCAAAAAAGTCTTGCGGTATTTTTATTGAATTTTCAATTGTTCATAAAATTGGTTACAATAATGCGATTCAAGTCAAATATGCGCCGTTTTGTTCGATGACGCGTTCCCAACGAGATAATACAATTTCATAATGCCCCTCTCATAGAAGCTCGCTTCCTTATTGGCAAAAAACTCGGAGAGCCAATTTTCACAGGACTCTCTTGTGGCCAACTTCAGACTACCAAGCGCGTTCGCCATGGACAGAAACAGGTGGTGCGAGATCCGGACTATATGGTGGATGCAAAAGAACCTCCCATCCGAAACTTCTGGCGCGTCACTAAAGATGTGTGTGGCCTGGCGTTGTCCTGATGGAAGACAATTCGGCCTCTGCTGATCAAAGATGGCCTCTTCTGCATGAGGGCTGCCTTCAAGCGGTCCAGTTGTTGGTAGTACAGGTCCGAATTGAGCGTTTAGCCATATGGGAGCAGCTCATAGTGGATTATTCTCTGCCAATCCCACCAAACACACAGAAGAGCCTCGTCAATCCAGGCTTGGCCACCGTCTGGGCCGCTTCATCGCTTTTCGACCACGACCGTTTGCGCCTTACGTTATCGTAAGTGACCCACTTTTCATCGCAAGTCACCATACGGGTCAATTTTGTTGCGATTCAGAAACGATTCGCATCCGTCGATACCTTCAAAGATGTTTTTTTGCGTCAATTCGTGTAGCACCCATACATCGAGCTTCTTAGTGACTCCAAGCTTCTTCAAATGGTTTATAACGGTTTGATGACTCATGCCCAGCTCTTGACCGATGCTACGGCTGCTACTATGCCGGTCTCTTTCGACCAATTCAGCGATTTTATCGCAATTTTCGGCAATAGGCCTTCCGGAGCGTGGCGCATCTTCGACCACCTCCACACCAGAACAAAAACGTTGAAACCATCGTTGTGCGGTGAAAATGGAAACTGTATCGGGTCCATAAACTGCACAAATTTTATTGGCGGCTTGAGATGCATTTTTGCCTTTATCTTAGTAGTACTGCAAAATGTGCCGTATTTTCTCTTTATTTTGCTCTATATTTGCGACGTGTTAGCGCGTAAAATGAGCTTTCCAAAAAGGTATAGCATGATCCAATGCGACGAATAAAACTAGAACTATGCGCTCTCAGCGCCAACTAGCGAAAATACCGCAAGACATTTTTGACAACCTCTTTTAACTTCGCCACCGTGAAGAGTTTTGAAATAGCGGAAAATTTAAATCTTGCGTGTTATTTTTGAGACCCATATTGAATAAAAAATTTGACCAAATCTAAAAACGTAGCCGATCAAACGTTTGAATGATAGCTATATGCTGTGGGGGCCCTATCCGATCAATTTCTTCGGAGCTTGTAGCTTACCTTGGATAATAACCTGTGCCAAATTTGGTGAAGATAACTTTTCAGATAAAAAAGTCTTCCATACAAAGACTTTTTTGGTTTCGATTGATCAGTTTGTTTCACAGCTACATTCTGTAGTGATCCGTTATCGGGGATTCCGACAAATGACTAGCTCCTTGGGGGAAAAAGCACGTATTTAAAATTTCAGATCGATATCTCAAAAACTGAGGGACTAATACGCTTATATATACAGCTCGTCTTGTTGATCATTTATCTAAATATTTTATAAAATCCCCGTCATTTCCTTTTGGGTGTTCGTGGCGAACTTAATATACCTTGTTCAGGGTACAAATACCGCTACTTGAATCAAAAACCTGGATACTTGGGCAAATGCGAAGTCCACCAAAACTCTCAAGTATCACACGAAGTCAAAGATGAAGCTTTCAAAGTCTACAAAAACATATGTTAGGTCTGAATTATTGTTTATCCAATCAGTTCAAGTTCTCGATTTACGGTTAAAAACGCCGTAAAGAATTAATTCTACAAATAAAACATTATTTTTGGTTGAAAAACGTCTGATGATTGTTATCCAAACTTTGCGCCACCCCAAGCTACCGTTCGTAGGTGATTTAATATTTCGCACGGATAAAAAAGAGTTGATCGAGATAGAAATGTGGTTTGGAGCTTTAGATTTATTAGTTCGATCTCAACAATATGTACGGAAACTATAACAATGCTTTGGCTAATAATTTATGGTACAATTAATGAAGACACCTTGACAATTAAAACAAACTAATCGATCAAAATCAAGTTCTTGTATGGAAACTTTTTTTTTTAACACTAAGGATATTCAGGCTTCGGATTCATCTGCTCCGAACTTAACATTCTCACTTCAGGTTATATAATAAAACCCCATCAAACATTATTAGCCACGTGAACTCAATTAAAGCTCCACATTCGTTATCAAAAGTAACGGTAGTTTAATAACATAATAATTAAGAAGTGAGCTGAACCATGTATTATATTAAAAAATGTGTAATCACATACAGTTTACAATAGGGATTAGTTACTTAATCAAGCGAAAAGAGAAGTATGCGCTTTAGCTTCAACAGTGACATTGAGAAATGAGACTGTAGATACTTATGTATGTACTTATGTATGTGTCGGTGTGATTACAAAACGACGAGCATTTACTCGCTAGATGACACTGTTGGATAAACTTGACCGAATTCTTGCGTGATCGTCCTGGGAGCAACAACAGCAACACAAATAAAATCGAAATGCGAACGAAAACCACAAAATAGTTATTTAGACACATATATACACATACATATATTACAAATACATGCACAAATACATACTGACTTGATGTATGTTTGTTGCTTTAAGGCACGTTAGTTGCGGCCCATTTTGCCATCGCTACTTTGTCCTTCGTGCAACAGTGCAAACATAACCATTGCCAACTGAGGCAGGCACGCAACAACAACAACAATGGCACCAGTGGCGGCCACAGCATCCGCAAAGGCAGACTGCAGATATGCTGACACACTCACAGACGAACAGATTTACTAGAGCAGCAATGCAACAATTTATCGGGTGGCAACTCTGGGTGGGTGCATTACAGCCGCAGTGGCTGCTCGTAAAGGACACTGCAAAACAACAAAAACATTAAACGAGTAAAATCAGTCATTCGTATGCTCTTGCACACGCTTACTTTATATATATACATGCATACATATCGACGAGTAGAAACACTGTGCATATCTCTGTATGTGTGTATTTATATATGTATGTATATCCGTTGCGTATAACTGAGCCTCCGCAGCACCGCATGACCTTTAAATGCGAGTATGATTGCAATTGCAACTTTCATTTTCCAAATTTTGTTGTTGTTGTAGTTACAAACTTTCAAGTTCACTAAAAATAAAGTTTATCTCACATTTAAATTGCCTTATTTAAGAATTTTATAAAAAGTTAAATTTTAGGCACGATTTATTTTAATAAATATTTATGATTAAAAAAGAATTACAATTTTTATTTGAACAACAATAAACAAATTATGCGATTTATAGGCTATAGTTTGTTAACTTGTCTTGAATTTAATATAAAATTTGTATTAAAACAAGAAAAATATTGTTACAAACTTCGTGGAAAACTTAATAAACCATTTTCAATGTTATTACTTCGAATATTACTCATGAATCAGAATCTATATGTATAAAAACTATACTTGAACTATATGTATCGGTCTTTTAACTTAACACTGCTTCAATAATTCCGTTCCAGCCGTGACATTGACTCGATAAATCCTATGTGTAGGCGATGTTTTATATAAAAGTGTGTTAAAAACCTAAAATAGTCCTAAAATTCATTTCTTCTTCTTTACTACTATAGAAATCGCTTACGCGATTATAGCCCAGTTAACCACAGCGCGCCAGTCGTTTCTTCTCTTCGCAAGGTGGCGCCAATTGGAGATTCCAAGCGAAGTCAGGTCCTTCTCCATCTGGTCCCTCCAACGGAGTCGAGGTCTTCCTCTTCTTTACTTCCCCGGGCGGGTACTGCATCGAGTTCTTTCAGAGCTGGAGTGTTTTCATTCATTCGGACGACATGACCTAGCCAGCGTAGGCGCTGTGTTCTAACTCGCTGCACTATGCCAATGTCGTCGTATATCTCATATAGCTCATCGTTACATCGAAAGGGATATTTGCCGTGGCCAATGCGCAAAGGACCTTAAATCTTCCGCGAAATCTTTCTCTCGAAAACTCGTAACGTCGAGTCGAGTGAGTGCCTTATAGAGTTTTATTTTTGTTCTTCGAGAGAGAACTTTTCTTCTCAAATTCCTACTTAGTCCGAGTAGCACCTGTTGGGAAGAATTTGGTCTGCCTTCGTTGCTACGACCAATGATATGAATGTCATCGGCGTACGCCAGCAGCTGTTCTCTGTTTAGTTCTGCAGCTCGAATTGTTTTCTCAAAAAGTAGGTTGAAGAAGTCCCACGAAAGGGTGAAAGAGTTGCCTTGGCTGAAACGTCGTTTGGTATCGAACGGAGGTCCTTCCCGATCCTAACGGAGCTTTTGGTGTTGCTCAACGTCAGTTCACACAGCCGTATTAGTTTAGTTTATTAAAGGCAGCTCGTTTTCGTGCTGTCAAAAGGCGTTTTGAAATCGATGAAAAGGTGGTGCGTGTCGATTCTATTTGCACGGGTCTTTTCCAAGATTCGGTCAGTTGTTGATTTGCCAGGTCTTAAGTCAGACTGATAAGGTCCAATGAGTTTATCTTTCACACAATGTACGCGATAGGCTTGAGTAGGCTTATCCTACGGTAGTTGACGCAGATTGTGGGGTCACCGTTTATGTGGATTGGGCAGAACACAATTAAATTCCAATCGTTGGGCATGCTTTCATCCGACTGAATATCTCGGCCGGCAATCCATCGGCCCCGCCAATTTTTTTTTTTTTTTTTCTTCAGACGGATAATTGCTATTTGAACTTTTTCCTGGTAGGGCAATGGAACGTCTGCTCCATTGTCATCGATTGGGGAATCGGGTTCGCCTTCTTCTGGCGTTATACATTTACTGACATTTTCCACCAACTGCATTTTTAAACAATTGCCAATATTCCTTAAACTTATTTAAAAAAAAAATTTCTCCCAACGAAAATAACTAATGAATCTGCAACGAAGCTTATTTATAAATTATTTAATTGTCAATAAAAGTTTGGCTCACTTGGCTTTTTCGTTTGTACAGCTCCTCAGTGTTGGCCCCAATATTTTTGTGCTCCGAAAATATAAAACAAAAAAATGTCGATTTTAGTTTCTTATTTTCTAGGTTGACAGCACCGATGAAACTTCGACTGCAAAATATGCAGTGGAATTTCATAATTCCAAAAAAAGTCTTGTGTTCTGAAGTGGATTTACTTTAACTTCAATTTAATTGAATAGAGTTGAAAACTGTAAAATTTTTATTACACTCAAAAATTCCTTTCACGTAATCCTCGAAATATATTTAATCAGTACCTTTTGCTTTAACCTTAACTGTAGGTGAATTTTTGTTCAATTTAAAATATTATATCAGTATAAAATGTAGCTACAAAGTACATATAATAGTTTTGTTCACCTAACGGTTGTAATGGAGTTTTAAATAGGGACGTTACAAAAGTAGACAGATAGGGACCGATTTGACATTTCTCTTCAGTGAGGTTTACCATTTCATCAAGATATACGATCCAACACTGATTCGAAATTATTAAAATTTACTACCAAAATACGAGTCAGTGACCTTAACTTTAAGAACGTTTTTCAATAAGAGCCTCATTATTAAAATTTATGATAATGATCAGTATGTTGAGCTGAGTCAATTTAGCCATGTCCGTCTGTCTGTCCGTCTATCCGTCTGTCTGTCTGTCTATATATAAAAACTAGTCCCTCAGTTTTTATACTCTCGCAACAAAGTTGCTAAAGAGAGTATTATAGTTTTGTTCACATAACGGTTGTTTGTAAGTCCTAAAACTAAAAGAGTCAGATATA
>NW_017537445.1:988915-1001061 GCF_001853355.1 Bactrocera latifrons
ACCCGAACTTAGCCCTTCCTTACTTGTTAAGATATCGTTTTGAAATTTTGCAAATGCCATTTTTTCTGCAAGAAGCTGCTCATTTGTCGGAACTGCCGATATAGGACCACTATAGCTGAACGATTGGAATCAAGTTCTTGTATGGAAAACTTTCACATTTGACAATGTATCTTCATAAATGTTGGCACAGATTATTTGCTAAGATAATAATGTAATATACGAAGAAATTGTGCGGATCTGCTCTCTAGAGCTTGTATGGAAAACTTTCGCATTTGACGTGGTATCTTCACGAAATTTTTCATCGACAACTGCTTAAGGCAATCTCCGAAAAAATTGTTCAAACAGGACACATAGTTACTAAAAGAAATGCACCTGTGAAGGGTATATTAGCTTCGGTGCAGCCAAAGTTAACGTTTTATCTTGTTTTTTAAATAAATCTTAATAATGAGTTTTATATGAAAATCCGACATTTGTTCGACATTTTTTATCCATTGTAAAAAGCGCAATACACCACTAAAGTGTACCGACTTAAGAAGCTGCTGTAAACCAACTGGTTCACAGATCGCGTTCATATTTGGTATAGTAATTAAGGACAGTCCTACCAACTTACTACTATTCATTTTTTTTCAAATATAATTTACCCGGGCGAATTCAATTATAATTTCCGGGTGCTTTTTTGTCCGTATGCATACATAGTGTACCGACAGTTTTGTTTATTTCTGCCCTAATTGAGAAAACTAATAGACGCATATCTGGAAAATCGAGGAAAAACATTTTTAGAAATAATCAATCAATATTTGTCTATTTGAAATAAATATTTTATTTTTCAGCTTTCCAATCATTTTTGTGTTACTTTTACTTCTCAATGTGTAATATAAATTTTTCCTTAAAATGTTTGTCTAATTTTGAAATATATTCTACTCTGCAAAACCGTATTTATTTAACTCAGCAAGTTGAACCAAAATGTCAACCTGCCACATAAATTTGTTGAACACATTTCAAGTAGCATTAAGGCGAGACAAAACTTCCGTTGCTTCTTGAGAAGACGCACATACATTACATGCCTATTTATGTACAAAAACACACGGGCGTGTATACTTATTACAGCTATAACTATGTAATTTTGTATTATTGAGTCCATCAGCACGAAATTGTGAAATTGCAGTTGAAAATAGAATTTGAATGAATGAAGACGCGTCGCTTCGCTTTACGTTGAAGAAAAAATCAATTGTAATTTATTACAATTCTAATTGAGTACATTGGAAAAATCTTGGATTTAAAATCATTAAAATATGGAGCCATAAGTTTGCATTATGAACATGTGTATATATGTATATACATATATATATCGTTATATGTATGTGAGTAAGTAGGTCACTTCCCAATATGAAAATGACTGACACATTTTCAAAGTACTTGAACTAGTTTAGAAGGGTTGGAAGAGAAAAATAATACAAGCTATACAAGCAGTATATATTTACATAAATAAATCTAACACGGCAGAGCACAATTTGCCTCAAGCTGACTAGGCTGCTGCAGTTTTGGGTAATTGAACGTGAAATTGCTGCAACGATAGTACTTGAAGAATAGCGAAACGTTGAGCGATGAATTAGAAAGTCTAAGATTTCTATTTAAAAATATATCCATATTTAGTGCTCAAGGTTGCCTAGGTAAATAGTGTAAACAATTTAGGATAATCCAAAACTATTCAGGAAGGCTTGTGGCGAAACATCGGAACATGAATATGGCTGCGTAACTGTTGTCTGTCCGAATATGATTAGATGCTAAAATGAATACGGTTTTGTTGTTCTTATCTCTTTATACACCTCTTTTTTCTTCCTATTTATTGGCGTAGACACCGGAATTGTTATGATTTATTGTAGTATTTATTGGATTTCGAGGCTGACGTTGCTCTTGGTGTTAATGCTGCTTACAAGATAGACGAAATATTTGCTACAACAAAAAATCTCAAAACAACAACAAAGAACAAAAAATAAATATACCATAATTTTTTTGGACTGATTGGGTAACACAAGCCTATTATGAAGATTTTATTTTCGTAAATTTTTTAAGAAAATGTCGAGATTTTCCTTTTTCGGTATTATTATATGTTTGAAGTTACTTTTAAGTAAAAACGTGTAGATTTATTTCTTAACCAAAAAATATTCCTTTGCCCTCAATCACGACTCATATCGAAAATGCACTCGTATCTACACATATGTACGTCTTTATATACATATAGTACTTGCTTGTGTGTACTTATAGTGAATTTTGTAGGTTACTCATACGACCCGCTATGCTCTCTGCCCGCTTTGCCTTATCATTTGACCTACTTTTCTGTGTTTTACTACTTATTGAGCTTTCCTTCATTCTGCTTCACTACATTCGCATAACTAGTTCATGTAGTGATACAGGTTTTTTTCTATTACTATAAATTATTGAACGCACATATATAGACATACAAATACATATGCATACAGCTGCTGCTATTCATCCTCGTATTCGTTTATTGTTCGCTAATGTCCTTTAAACATCTGTAGTTATTGGTTGTTGTTGGCATTTGCTAATTCTATAACTAGGCTCAAGTGTGAATTCAACTGCTTCGGCGCAAAGTTGCTGGCTAATTTGTCACGTATGTATTTGTATATACATATATGTACCATATACTCATAATTATGCTAGCAGAGCAACTGCAATTAAAAATATTATTGAAGTGACATTAAAGGCCAATTAATTGACGCTTTTAGTAGAAGCGTGTGAGCAAATCAGGTGCTTGAGGTGAATTCTAGACTGCAAAAGTGGAATGCAAATATCATAAATGACGAGCACCTTCTTCGGTTATTAACTGTGTATATATGGGTGTGTTTATATATGGGCTTGCATCAAGGTAAACTGGTGAATTGCAAGAGAAAGTAAATGCTCGAAGAAAATCAAGGCGATTGCAGGTGTACACATGGCGGAAAATGAACTTAATAAGAACTATACATATTTTAATATATATGTATATAAAGGGCTAGTGGAAAGAAATCCATTAATTTTGCTGTAAATTAAAGAATGATCCGATTTATCGTTTTGTTCGAGAACTTATTGCCAGTCAATTTCATAATGCCACTTTCATCGAAACCCTGTTCCCCATTGTCAATTTTAATAAGCACTTTCTGAGGCGAGTTTTTCACCAGCAAAATCATTGGGAATTTAGACAACTTCAGACTATAGGTAAATGCATAAGAACCTCCCAACTAAGCTGCCGGAGCTTCTGGTGAGTCACTCGTGAGCATATGTGAATGACAAAGTAGTATTTACATAGCGATCATTCTCGACAATATTCATTATTTTGACGGTATTTTTAAAAATTGTTCTCCAGCGGTGTACATCTTTGACTTCAAAATTTACGGAACGGAACTGACAAAGCCAAATTTAATATTGCCTTCTGCAGTATCAGGACTATAAGGACTATTCAGCACGCTAGCTTGAGTTTTCGTCTTTATAGAAGAAAAACTGTAAAATATGGCATATTTTAGATTTGCTTATGTCCATATTTAAAACCTGCTCAAACAATACTGAGTCAAGCAATCACAAAACTGTCTGAGAACGTTTTTGGTACAAAATCATATCTTTCAAATAAATTGTGTTAAAAATATAGATATAAATAACGGGATTTATTATAAAAGGGATGCACACCCATATTGATCCAAATGTATCCTTCCTTAGGCCCTTGGCACTACGTAATCGATACAAACATAGAATTATATTCGACTGAGCGCTGTCAACTTGGCAAAATTAGTCAAACTAATTTGGGGAATATTTTCTGTCACTACATTAACAGGTGCTATATCGAAAAAACTGTGAATATGAGATCTAACTTCAGTCGTATTTTATAAACACATTTTTATATATATTACATATTTATTATACGATTATATTATATCTTGACGAAATGTGAGTAGAGGAACCTGACAAGGTGCAGTTCTCTCTCCTGTTCCATGGATATTGGTCATTAAAGACCAGCTTAAAAAACTTGAGAATATTGGCTGGTGGGATCTCTCACTTAAAGTGGACCTCTGGTTCTACCATAGTCAAACCCATTATGTGCTAAGTCGAGAGTGTTCAACGAGCGGCTCTCATCTTCATGTGTGGTGCACTAAAATCCACTGGAACCATGACATTAACGACATCCTACCCACATTATCGGAAGATATAGCTGCGAAAGTTGCTATCAGACTTAGAGGATATGGGTTATTAAAAGAACACGTATCTGAACACCCAGATATTCTCACACACTTTGACTTTATACCGGATCATTCGATCATGGAGTCGACATACCGAACTCTGGCGGCGTTCACGGTTGGTCGAGGAGCGCCTAACCTTGATATCGATAGCATCAATTGCCTTTGTGATGACTGGTATAGATGCCAGGCCATACAGCAATCGTAGGAAATTGCAAAGCTGATGAGCGAGCTAGGAAAAACACCTAAGAGCCACAAACGGTAGAATGGGAGCAGGTCGGTGCTCCCGTATCCTCTCGTGTTCTATTACTAGATAGCTGGGCTTCACGGAAGCTTGACCATCTCCGAGCCACCATCGGTATATGTGTTGTCGCAAAGACCTTTTAGCCCAATATCGGTCGCAAGAGATCTAGTGATCTATTTGGCCTCAGTAAGGCTAGACTCTCATCAGTTTTGGGGCTATGAGGTTGGGAGGTTTACCAGACGCCATCGGTAGAAGCTGTATGAAAGCAGATGATATGGAAAAACTCAACGGAGTCAAGAAGGGAGTTGACTGTCCCGGATTTGGCAGGTCAAGCCATAATCACTTGAGAGCGCATACCTTCAGACATCCCACCGAAGTGGAGTAGAAATTCAACTTCTATGCAAATTTGTATTGGCTAATAAGCGTTTCGCTAATTTATAAGTTCGAACGCAGCAGTTCTTATTTTCTATAGCTTCACAAAGATCTAAATATAGCAGTCCACGTGCGATCTCTTTAGATCAGCCTTTTAACCTAACCTAACCTATTATTATATACATATGTACACTATATTTTTAAAAATTAATATCGCAGCTCCGAAAGGTACCGAGTTCGTTCGTTTGTTTCTTATAAAATTTTCAATCATTTAAAGTTTTAATACTACACCAATAAATATGTAGTTCTCACTATGTTTCACAGTGTAATTCTATTGCGATGACAATAAAGGTAATTTGCAGCCAGAACATCACAGACTATTGAAATGTGCAAAATTTAGTAAAATATTCGAAACATATTTTAAAAGAAGGGCATCTGGATTTTTTGGCATATAAAAATAGTATACTTTTTTTTTTTTAAACAAGCGTGTGCATTGGTATACTATATACCCATTTTGGTATTAATTCAACTCTCACAACCCGCTGGAAAGCCCTTACATTCCACACATATTCTCACCAATAAATAGCTGATTATCTAAACAAAAATGCACAGACTCGCTCTATATGCAATACTAAAGATGTCTTACTGCCACACTACGAGTGCGAGTATCTGTCGGCGCTGCCCACATTGCAATGGAACAAATGTTGCACATAAATCATTCAAACGAAGTGGCAACAATCGTTCATTTACCTTCTCATTTCCCATAAGTCTTAGCTTTTTATAATTACTTCATTTTATTTTTAGTTCAATGTGTTTGTGCTTTCGAAATTCATCTGAATTGGAGCTAGTAGTCTTCAGTCTGCCGATCGGATGAGGATATGGTGCGTTGCATACACTGCAACACTCATTGCAGCGCTAACTGTATATTTAAGTGTAGCTATAAATAAATGTATAGATATAAACAGTCCTACAAAGAAATACGAATGTGCCATATGAACCTAGAGCTAGTTGGGCAAGGGCAAATATATTCGTATATGTACATATCTGATATCAGATGACTGAATCATTTAAATATTTACTCCCAAACAGAAAGTGGGTAGCAGAAGAGGCTACTCATTGGAGATCGTAGGTTCCAAACCAAAAAGGGGTCAAACGACATGATGTTCTGGAGAAAATCAGAATGATACATTTTTATTGAAGAGAAATTCAGCTTATGAAGAACTGTATTCTGGCAAAGTTTTGTAAAATGTAGCAATTAATAACTTATTAATTCTTTCGTTATGATACCGACTTGTGGTAAATAAATGAATGCGGATAATCAGGTTTTGTCTCTCCATAAAAAAAAAATATCTCGTAAGAAAATTAGCTAAAGTTATAGGTGCGTGCGATTCAACGAAAATTATCTGATAGTCTTCTTCGATTCGCTACTAATCCATGCACAAAGTATAGTTCTGCTTTCAGGTTGAGAAATTCGATAAATATGGCTGAAGGGATCCAAATACCTTATCAAGATTCTACAGCACCTGCTCAATTTAATTTGAGCCAATTGATTCTACGATTCACTACTCGCCAAGTTCTACGTTTGGTGTAATTAAATGGAGTTCTCAGAGCCAATAATTTTTAAAGCTCGAAGACCTATCCATGTAAATACCATTTCCATCGACTTCTTTCACCAGTTCTTAAATAATACAAATACCTTGCATATTTTCTAATTTTGCCATCAGGAAGGTCAAGTTAAAATTAGCTTCAGGATTCTGGCTATTGATATAATTTTCAGCTTTTGAAATGAAGTTACGCCTTCATTTATCATCGAGAGTGGATTTAATTTGAGAGGAGAACTATGCTTTCACTTAGGAAATTTAGGTTTCATATTGTCATTTATTATTTTAGTAAATTTAATTCTCCTCGAAAATCAAATAGAATCTTAGTCTAGATCGAAAAGTTTATACTTGGTGCTTCCCACGCGGATGTCATTAGCGTACGCCAGCAGTCGATAGCAGCTTTGAAATCTTTTCACGGGTCTTTTAAAAGATTTGCGGCATGGTGAATGTCTTGTCATTTGTTGATTTTCTAGGCCTGAAGCCACATTTATAGGGAGTTTAATTTAGCTTAGTTTTTAATCTTTCACACAGTACGCTCGATAGAACCTTATATACGATGTTGAAGAGGCTTATCCCACGGTAGTTGGGGCAGTTTGTGGGCGCTCCCTTTTTGTGGATTGGGCAGAGCACACTTTAATTCTAAACATCGGTTCTTATCAGCTCTTCGCCGTCGTATTTGAATGGCTCGGCCGGCAATCCATCGGCCCCGAATCCTTGTTGTTCTTCGGTCGGGTAGTAATTGCTATTCGAACTTCTTAATGGTCGGGCAATGGAACGTCTGCTCTATCGTCATCGATTGGGGAATCGGGTTCACCATTTCGTGGTGTTATGTTTTCACTGCTATTCAGCAGGCTGCGTCTCGTTTCGCTCTGCAACTCTCGGCATCTATCACATCCCGCACGTGTTGGGTTCAATTGTAACAATTACTTAGAAAACATGAAAAATGCAACTTTTGAAGAAATATGTATATTTTTCGCTACTTCTGTGAAACCCAAAAGCCTTTTAATTCCAATTTTATTATACTTTTTTTCCAGACTGTCTTCCAATTCGGACGATAGCTTTGACGATGATACGGATGAGGTTATCGTGCCGCCACACTGCCACATAACGGTACGTTGTACACGCGAAATCGCCGGCTTCAATGGACTTGGCGAAGTTGTGCGACGTCTAGACTTTCGCACTTCATTACGTAATCACAAACGCTTCCACTATATTTGTGCGCTGCTGCGATTGTTGGTCTCTCACAAGGGTATCGTCAACTTGTCGGGCAGCGCGCAGCGGGTGCTGATGCAAATTGTTGAAGATGTGGCCACACATGGTGAGTTAAATTATTAGCTAAATGTAGTGGCAGCAATTGTAGTTGAAAAGTGCATATTTCCGTTTGCCAATTAAATTATTGCAACTTCAACATTTACTGATACCATTGTGTCCAACTAGTTGGCAAGTCTTTTAGTGCCGTTAATTTAATGACATGACATTTATTGAAACAACACATATTCATAAAATATTTTTCTCGTTTTCTTTACATTAAATTTGTAATGGACATCAACTATGTTTTAATCCGTAAAAAACCGGTAATTGCTCCGCGTCACCTACGTACAACAACAAATTAACCATTTATGCGACGTTTCTTTTTGCAACACTTGACTTATCAGTCAATGACAGCCAACAGCATTTGAATGTGCTACGCGGTTTGGTCATACAACTGCAAGAGATTGTGTTTCAGGAGAGCCAGAAGTGCTGGGGGAAACCGCTGGGCAGCACCAATCTGTGGCAGGAGCATATCGAGACTATAAAACGCATACAAAATGTCGCTAGTCAACTTGAAATCAAAGAGGTGAGTGCTTGCATATACTAGCTTATGTATATAGGAACATATGTATATATAGATACATAATATAATGACAGTTGTTAAGCGGAAAATGGCATACTAATTTGCGTCCAGTGCATTTTTTATTGCTCCTTCTTGTTTGTTTTTTCGCTATGAGTGGAAAAGTGCAAACTCAGTTTAGCGGCAGTTATGCAGGAAATTGCCGTTCTATATTTTTAAGTGGATTCATTAGCCAGTTACCCATGGCAATGATTGGCTTTAATATTTAACACTTTGTTGATTTTTTACTGAAAGAAGTCATTTGCTAATGGAACTGCATTGAACTGTTGAAGTATGGAAGAAAAAATATTCAAAAGCATTCATCCGGAAAGTCCGTGACGTGTAAACGATATGATAAGACTACATAAATACAGCTTTTGGTATTGCTCAACGTCAGTTTACCCAGCCATATTAGTTTTGAGGGAATACTAAATTCGAACATAGTGGCTAAAGGCATTAACTTTTCGAGATTTCAATTCGACGAAGAGGTGGTGTGTTTCGATACTATTTTCACGCGCATGGTGAATATCTGGTCATTTGTTGATTTTCCAGGCTTAAAGCCAATCAGTTTATTGACGGTGGGCTTTAACCTTTCACACAATACGCTCGATAGAACCTTATATGCAATGTTGTGTAGACTTATCCCATGGTAATTGGCCCAGTTTGTAGGGTCTTCCTTTTTGTGAATTGGGCAGATCACTCTTAAATATTCTACAAAGAAGTTGATGCATGCTCCTTATCAGTTCTATGCCAAGAAATTTGAATCGGACTATATTAACTGCTATACAACTGCTCTGGCCAACTCAAATCCCTGTATAGAAAACTTTTTTATTTGTCAAGCTATCTTCATGAAATTTGGCGCATAATATTAATCAAAGCATCTCTATAACTCCAAAGATATTGTTTAGATGATTAAATGGAACACGTTTTTTATGAGAGATATCTTCCAGAAATCAGTGACCGCTACAATCTCCCAATGTAATGTTCAAATCGAACTAATATAACTTATAGCCACCATTTAAACAGACAAAACTTTTAAATCAGAACAAAGATATTTTTACTTGATACCTAAGATAACATTTTTATTTCAACAAATACTCAGGAGCGGTCACCTATAATTTTAGAGTCCACGCTCTTTTTGATGTAGTTCAAAAAATATTACAATTTACAAAATATGTCTAACACGTCAGAACACAGCGTTCAGGTCTGCCACTGTTTGTCTCATCCGTGGAGCAGGTTATACTGATACTTAGACTCTTATAAAATTTCAAATATTTTCTAATATAATATATAAAACGTCATCCTTTATCAACATAGGATGCGCTATAGCTATTTACACTTTAAGTTGACTTTGATGTTGTATTTGTAAAAATTTCTATAAATTGTATAAAATGATTTATATTCATAAGAAAACAATCAGTTATAACTTGTTGTCTATTCATTCCAGCCTGGTCCTGAAATACGTCCAAAGTTGCACGACCTACCTGAGGAGTGCATACGTGAGATTATCTTGCGCATAGCTGATCACAAAGATCTCGAAGTGAGTATGCAACTTTAAGACAATTTTAATCACTTAGACATTCGAAATAATTTTGAAACTCTCTCTCGTTATTGAATTAGGCCTCCGCCAACGCTTGGCCTACCATGGCCACATTGGTCTCGGAGCAACGCATTTGGCGTGAACTCTGTCGCTTTCACTTCAAACAGCCACAAATCAATTTAATACTCGATCTTAATAACATAAAACTAATGAACGAGGTAAAGGACTGGAAAAAGATCTATCATCAGTTGCGACGCACTTACGGTGTTAATGATGACTATCAGTTTGCCGAAGTGTTGAAACTATGTCGTATATGTTCGTGTTTATTCTGGCCATCGGAGGGTCATCCGTGTATAGCCGATCAAATGCCTGACTATAAACAACGCTTGGAAGATGCGGCGGGTGGTGGACAGTTGGTTGTGGCACAACCAGTGCCACCGGCACAATTTCTGAAATATTTCTCATTGTAAATACTTAGCATTGTAAAATAATACCGTAACTGAAGAAAGAGCAAGGTAGCGTAGCGAAGTGATAAGGAAAGGAGAATTCGAACTGATTTTGACTTGTTAAAAATGTGGTTATGTTGCGCAAGTGTTGGTATATATAGAGCGATTTTAGAGGCAGCTTGGAAATCTGGTGCACTGTGAGTACTAGGAGGGCGAAATATATATTTACTGATGAAAACAAACTGCTTAGCCTCTAGAATTAAAAATAAAATGTAAAATAACTAACTATTAGACAAGGCAATTTGCAACAAAGTACAGTGATAACTTGAAATTATTGCATATGTACATGTGTACTATATTATGGTAATGATTCAGCTTCTTAGTGAGGTCTATTTAATTTGATGTTTTTAAGAATTACTTTTTTTATTTTATACAACAAAAACTCAAAATGTTATTTATTAGTTTTGTAAGCGAGGCAGTAATGAGAAGAATGCTGACTTGGCTGAATTATTTGTATCGGAAAAGTACTCATTACATACATACATATTATATACATACATACATACATAAATAAAAAACATATAAGCATTTTAAATATAAATCTTGTGTTTGTTTTTAGTTCAAAATATTTTATTTAAATGTAAACAAAAAGAATGACAAATAAAATATGTCATACTTAAGTAAAGAGGAAGAAATAACAAATAATAATATGAAATGAAATAAAAATAAATTAATTTAACAAAAAAACACAGTAAACTGAAATAATTTTAATAAATAAAATAAAATATAAATGAACTAAAAATTAATAATGGAATAAAGAACTTAAATTAATTAAAGGGAATAAAAAAATAATATATGTGAAATTATATGAAATTAAACAAAAATTTATTTAATTAAATTTTTTAAGAAAAAATAAAGAATTATAAAAAAGTACTGTAAATAAAGTGAAGTAAAAATTTAAATATAATAATTTTAATAATAAAATTAAAAAGTGAAACGAGTTAAATTAATTAAAGTATGGTAATTAAATACAAGATACATTTTAACTAGAGTAAAAATATGTAATAAAAAATTAAATGGAATAAAAACGTTATATTAATGAAAAAAATTGGAATAAAATATAATAAAATAAATTCAAAAATTATCTAAATTATTAAATCCAATGATGAGACAAAATATTGTTAAATAAAACAAGAAAAAACGTTAACTTCGGTTGCACCGAAGCTAAATACCCTTCACAGTTGCATTTCTGTTAGTAACTTTGTGTTCAGTTTGTATGGAAGCTATATGCTATAGTAATTCGTTCTGAACAATTTTTTGGAGATTATATTGTTGGTTTAGAAAATAGCCTGTGCCAACTTTTGTGAAAATACATTGTGAAATGTGAAAGTTTTTCATACAAGAACTTGATTCCGATCGTTCAGTTTGTATGGCAGCTATATGTTATAGTGATACGAATCGGCAGTTCCGACAAATGAGCAGCTTCTTGTAGAGAAAATGACGTTTTCAAAATTTCAAAACGATATCTTAAAAACTGAGGGACTAGTTTTTATATATACAGACAGACAGACAGACGGACATGGCTAARTCGACTCAGCTCGACATACTGATCATTTATATACATACTTTATAGGGTCTCCGACCCTTCCTTCAGGGTGTTACAAACTTCGTGACAAACTTAGTATGTATACCCTGTTCAGGGTATAATGAAATTAAATCAGCTAAAAAAAAGTAATAAATCAAATCCCGCCAAATTAAAAACAAATTAAACACAAAAAAATATTATTTTGTTTACTTGAAATAAAAAATATGATCAATGGATGAGAAAAATTAAAGTTATATAAAAT
>NW_017537445.1:1001477-1005855 GCF_001853355.1 Bactrocera latifrons
AAACAATTTAAATAAAAATGAATATATAAAATGTATAAAAATTGTGAAATAAATAAATTGGAAAAGTAAAAWCACAGAAAAGAAATCAAAATATATACATGTTACAAATACAAATACACGCATTTTCCATTTTTTGAAAATCTTTATGCCCGGCTTCACAGTCCATACTTAAGTTGTTCCCAAATAAAATCTTAGCTTAGCATTGTTGCAGACTGAGTTTGTGTTTCACAGTCAATGCTTAATTTCTATAAAAAAAAATAATAATATAAAAAAAAATGCTTAATTTTACAAAAAACAAAAACAAAAAAATGTTTGAAATATTTAAATAATAGCAGACAATAATATATCAAAATAATATATCAAAATAAATTTTCKAAGAAAGCTATATCGAAAATGGTTGAAAACAACAAAGAACCCCGAATTTCACCGGTAGCGAGTCGGAGCACGTAATAGAACTGGCGGAAACACAATCCGATTCCATATTTTTTCACAAAAAAATAATTTCTTATTTCTTATTATTCTTCTTTTGACAAATAACTGAAAATTCAAAACATTTCAATACAAAAATCAGCAGTTACTTAAGCACTGCTTAAGTCTCCCATTTCTATAAATTCATTACTTAATATTTTCAATACTTAAGCATAACTTAAGTATGAACTATAAAACACTATTTTCCCGTTTTATCTTAAGCACCACTTAAGTATGGACTGTGAAACCGGGCATTAGTGTTCTTTCTTCAAATCATCATTTTATACCCTGAACAGGGTATATTAAGTTTGTCAYGRAGTTTGTAACACCCAGAAGGAAGGGTCGGAGACTCTATAAAGTATATATATAAATGATCAGTATGTCGAGCTGAGTCGATTTAGCCATGTCCGTCTGTCTGTCTGTCTGTATATATAAAAACTAGTCCCTCAGTTTTWAAGATATCGTTTTGAAATCTTGCAAAAGTCATTTTCTCTTCAAGAAGCTGCTCATTGTCGGAACTGCCGATATCGGACAACTATAACATATAGCTGCCATACAAACTGAACGCTCGGAATCAAGTTCTTGTATGGAAAACTTTCACATTTCACAATGTATTTTCACAAAAGTTGGCACAGGCTATTTTCTAAACCAACAATATAATCTCCGAAGAAATTGTTCAAATCGGTTAACTATAGCATATAGTTGCCATACAAACTGAACGGAATCGGAATCAGGGGCTTGTATGGAAAACTTTCAGATTTGACTTGGTATCTTCACGAAATTTGACATGGATTACTGCTTAAGGTAACAATATAATCTCCGAAAAAAATTTTCAGATCGGATTACTATAGCATATAGATTCCATACAAACTGAACACATAATTACTAACAGAAATGCACCTGTAAAGGGTATTTAGCTTCGGAGCAACTGAAGTTAACGTTTTTTCTAGTTTCAATTACCTATATACCGTAAGGGAAACCTTTTAGTTTGTGGCGTAGAATTGAACTGAGCGCTTACATTGTAGAAGCTTGTAACTCAAAAACTATGTAAGATATCGATTTATCACGATCAAAATATGAACAAACCGTTTTTATAATCACATTAGGTGTCTCTCTTATCCTGCATTCAGTGAGGGATGACGACATATCCATTTGGATACTAAAGCTAATTTCAACTTTCTGACGTTTTTGAATTTTCATCAAAATATCTGTCGAATAATCAGTCAGTTGAACAATAATGGAGCTGTCAACCGGGTGTCTTAATGCATGCTGGTGATAACATAATGACAGATATCTACACTTTTTTTTAAAACGGCCTCTGTATATTCTCACTTCCTTTGTAAAGCTATATGTCTACAAATATACTTCTATTTTAAAAATACTTTGGTTTCTAAAATTAAAAAAAAAATATACAATTTCAAGAATTCTACAATCAATTCATTTCTGCACCTTAGTTCGGTTTGAAAACTCCCAAAAATGTGATTTAGAAAAAGTTAAACTAAAAAAAGAGAACTTACGAAAAAACTAACTTCTAAACTAATGCTAATGTTATTTCAAAGTATAGAAATTTGTAAAACTAACTATTATACAATGTAAGAAATCACTTAATCTAAAAATTAGTTTTAGCCACAATTCAACGGTAAAGAATGAGCTACAAGGAAATGAATTTTGCGATTTTCAGAAACAAAACAGACAGGAAAAGTTTTCAAACATACAACACTTTACTAACTTTATACAAATACATACAGAAACGTACGAGGAAATATATCTATCTATATTTACAAATATTATAAAGTAGTAGGATGTGGGAGAAATTATGAAAATTATTGTACAACATAAAAACAATTTGCTACACGATCAACGTCTTATTAGCTTACAGTCGTTTCCTTTGTATTTTACACACCGAATAGCCACAAGTGAATATCACTTGTTTTGTGGAAGAATGACCTGACTCAATACCCCAAAAGTTTTAACTAGTTTACAGAATTAACCGACTTAGCAAGCTAAAGTTATTATGTATTAATGTATTGTATAATGGCATTTTTATATCCTATTATATTTGTGGTACTCACAACTTGTCATAAAGCATCGTAAAATCATAAAATTATAAATTTTTACACTTGTTTAAAAAAATTGTTTTTGGATTACAAATAAAAATGAGTTTACACATTTACAATTTTCAATTACATATTTTCGGATCGTTATAACTTATAACATTATGAGACCATGTGAAACCCCTAATTATCGATTAAGTTCGTTACGAAGCAAAAAACAGCAAGAAGGAAACGTCGGAGATGGATCAACGTGACAAGCTGCGTCAATTTAATAATTTTCGACTGTCTGTATATACATATACAACGGTTGACTGTTTGCCTGTCTGTCCGTCCGTCGGTGCAAGCTGTACCTTGAGTAAGAATTGAGATATCTCGATGAAACTGGATATGTGGGTTACTTGGTTCGTAGATGGGGACCACTGTCTCACCCACAAATCGCCATCAAGCGAAAACATATAAAGTGCCATAATAAAGCACTAAATTGAGATATAAAGCTGTAATTTGGTACAGTGGATCGCAGTAGCAAAGGGCACCAACAAAAAGTGGGCCCTCAAACAAGTTGAATATGCATATCTCTTAAGCCACTTAAGCTACAACAACCAAATTTGATGAGTACAAAACTTATAATAACTTCTACCGACAGTGTGAAAATAGATGAAATCGGAGGATAACATCGCTCACTCCCCATATAACGGTACTGTTAAAAACTAATAAAAGCGCGATAAATCAAGCACTAATTGCCAGAGATGAAACATTAAATTTCACTACCGATAGGCGTGACACCGCCCACTTGTTGGTGAAATCTCATATAGGCACCCGACCAACCGTTTTTGGCAAAATTTTGTGACACATTATGAAAATGGACGAAATCAGACAACAACAACGCCTACTTCTCACATAACGCATTTTTAAATTCCACTTGATTCGTTCAGTTTCCAGCATACACCAATCAAGAATCAATTAATATAACGGAATAAAGCTTTTCACGTATAATATAGCCACCTTATGACCAAAAATTGCTTAAATCCAATAAAGACTGTTCAAATATAATTTATAAGTAAAATTCAATTTTTGAGCGTTTTGCTTTTCTTCAATCATGTGTTAGAGTTTTGCGGTGTCCACAACGTACAAATACGATGTTCACAACATTTAAAAGCAGGTTTTGTAAGAACCATTGATAATAGTTTGCTTCAGTCTAAAGTTAAAATCATTTAAAATGCATTTTTGATAACTGCCGACAGCAAAGAAATGAAGAGTTTGTGGTAACGTTCCTTCATCTCATTTAGTAAAAATAAAATGAATTTGCAATAAACATTATTTAAGGTTAATTGTAAATAAAACTACTTGCTGTTAGAAAGTTCGAATGGATTTATTATTCATTTTATTATTATTTTGTTAACAATAACCAAATTAATTTGCTTCGATTTTTCGTTTAACACTTTTTAGCTGTTTAATTATCTGCCAAATCGTTATATTTTAGGCTGGCAATACCAATGAAACTTCATCCGAATGTATGTAGTTTAAAATCGTAATGAAAAAAATACTAGGGTTTATCTAAAGTTGAACTGCTCTAACTTCAATTCCACCGGGTGGAGTTCAAACCCGTAATACTTAAGCGTATAAGCCTAGATTATTGGTCAAGTAATCTTATAACTACAAAGATATTCATCAGATCGGACTGTTTTATCATGTAGCTGCCATAGAATATCAAGATAAAGATTTTTATGCTATAAAACATTATTTATGTAAAAAATTTCGATATTGAGGAATGCATATAATTTGTTTAAATTTCAAAATTATAATTTCGGCAATTTAGCCCGGTTTTGCAAAATAAAAATTTAAAAATTAAGAAAAAA
>NW_017537445.1:1006064-1048154 GCF_001853355.1 Bactrocera latifrons
GCGTTTCTGAATAATTTAAGCTTCAATATAAAAAATGCAGAAAGATAACTAAATCTATATTTATAAAAAAGTGGAAAACGAACTATTTTTCAACAAACTATTGCCAACTATAAAAATGCGCTAATATACAAAAAAAAATCTGAAAAATACTGTTAAAAAATGTTGATAAAAAATTAATAATTAGTTAAATAGTATTTAAGCACGATCTTTTAGAAAGCTAAAAAGTAATAATACATTTAAAATTAATAACTGTGGAAAATACTTCATGTCATAGCAACTTTTCTAAACTTGTGAGCAGAAATTTGCAAATAATAACCTTTGTAAAATTATTTTTAGACATACAAAATATTATATTAAAAGAAATTATCCCTTTAACTATTTATTTGTACAAATTTTTATATATTCGCGTTGACACGCTTCATTCTGATGACATTTCATTACACAGTAAAAACTGTTATACATATGTATATAACATATAAGGATAGAGCAAAAACTTAAGCCAAGAATAAATATATATTTGAATGTTTACGAAAGTAGTTTTTGTGGGACAACTTTCTCTTCCTGGTAATTTAATTCAAAAGTATTAAGGTTAACCAAGTATTTTTGGCTGCTCGATAATCTTAAAAACGTGGCAACACATCTCAAATGTATTTACAGATAGACATAACTAGCCTAGCGATTCTGTACTGTGATACAGTCACAAGTCTCTAAAATTGGAATTTTAAATAAGGGACCATTTTTGTGACTTGAGGCGATTTTGAAAATCTGCAAGTGACAGTTTGTGACTGATCTATTACATTTCACTATTTAGAGATGTATTTACACTTGAATGGAAATAAATATGTCGATAACAAATATTAAATTTTCTATATCACAGTCCAAAAGCATAATCACCAATAAAAATAAAAATATATGTTGACTTTGTTTCACAATATTTACGAAGTTTATGTCAATTGGATTTATGTTTTGCTTTTTCGTGTTTGAGTTACTTACATTATATAAAAAATCGACAATCGATTAATATCTATGATGATCTCTATTCCGTATATTCAAACTTGCAACCAAGAGATCTTTTTAATTTTGTGATCTGCTAACTATGAGGTCAAAAATTTGAGGCAATATTTTGTGACTAAAGTCTAGAGACTGTGTTGTGAATAGTAACTAGTCACAAATTGAGTCTTTACCTCAAAATATCTCAAGTAGAGTCTAGAGACTGGTTACAGTATCTCGCTATCAATGACTTTTCTTAAGTGCGGTGTATATCTAATGGAATAAATGTAGTAAAGGACTGTCTGAAAGGCCTTAATGTGGGTTTGGTGGGATTGGCAGCGAATCATCTACTATGAGCTGCATCCTATGATCATTAATTTAACTCGGGTCGTGTATACTCAACAATTTGAGCAAGCAATCGTCCAAAAGTGAAGAATTGAAGAGGAATTGTATACCACCATGACAACGCCAAGCCACTCACATCGATAGGGACATGCTAGAAGCTCCGGGAACTTGGTTGGGATGTTCTTATGTATCGACTGAATCAGGCTCCAGTAAATACCACCTGTTGCTGTCTGAGACGAATTCTTTTACTGGTAAATATTTAGCCCATTTGACTAAAATCGCCTAAATAAAACATTCATTTTGATGCAATCATAATGGCATTAATCTTACTGGACTTTATACAGTATTCGAAAAAAAAACTTTCTGATTACCTCGAGAAATACATCACCTTTAAAACGCATATCAATTTTTAATTGCAGGATAATAGCTATCACCGGTTTATTTATTAATATTTTTCATTGAAATTTTTTTTAATATACTTCAAAAGTTGTACAATAATATGCCATTAAATTTAATAAAATTATACTACTCATGTCGCCGCAAAGAAAACCGAAATATATCCTCTGTTTGATTTTAAAACCTTACCCCCTCCTTAATTCTTCTAATATTCTACCTTCTAATTAAAGCTTCAGTATTTAGTGCTGCAACCTTTAAATTTAATTTTGGCCAACAGACGTCGAGGCAAACCAAATTCTGTAGAAGCAATTGAGCCATGTTTTTCAGAAGTCCTTCAGTCCATTGTCCGTGAGTGGACCAAAATACCCTACAAGGCACATTCGGGCAGCTTGCGATTCGTTTTTTGACCGTCTCAAGGCCATAGTTAAGGCAAAAGGTGGTCATATCGAGCAAAAGTGAACTGGTCCTGAATTTATGATTATTTTCACACATTTTGTACTTAAAAAAAAAATATAAGTAATTTTCCAAACCGAAATTATCGTTTTTTTAATTCGTTACACTTCGAGTGCCGGACCCTGTATTGAAAATCTCTCGTATATTAGAACGACAAGAACATCGGCCGAACTTATCATATAAATATTGCCATAAATGCTCAATAGAATTTAGGTCAGCGCTTCGGGTAAGCCATGGTAGGAGCTTTATGAATTTTTGATCGAAATTACACGGAATCTCTCATTCCATGTTATATTTTCCTTGGTTTTTGAAAGAATTCTTCTAGTATTTCATCAACTGACAGATCAATATCCCTATGAATATTCATTGATGCTAGATCAGTATCTTGACCTGTCGTATTTCGTAAATAGGTTTTAATTCTCTTTAAACTTGAAAAACTTGTTTCCAGTAATGCTATTGAAACAGGCAATAACGCCGTAAAATCTTGAAAACATTCAAAAAAGACGTGTTGTTCACAGCTTCTAAAGCTTCGAGATCATTCCGAAAATGCTTGTTTGAAGTTCGCTATTTCCACATTTTCACCTCCGCAAGAAAATTTTGTTCTGAACAGTTGATCACCCTTTCATAAAAAGAAAAATATTTTTGAGCTTTTTAGTGTCAAATTCGTGCTTTGGGAAAAATACACAAAAATTTTCTAACACTGATCTGTGGCCAAGAAAGCGGCTTTTCAAATGAGCGATGTAAGTATTAAGAAAGGGAATATATAAGGCAATGCGATAGTATTCCTCAGTGTCGTTCGTTTTCAAGTTGAAGCGATTCATTTGGCGCCTACTGTAGCGTGTTACCTTTATTTCTGTACCTAGTTCGCTACATACTTCTTCAATTAAAAATAAAATAAAAGTATTTTTCGGCATTAAGTCGCATTCCTTCGAACTTTTTTAAAGCGTCGTCCGCTAATCTAATGGCTTCTGCGAGATCTTCATCAGGCGATTGTAATTGCCGGCTGAGAGGTAGAACGACTGCATGTACGGATTGCATTATTAAGCAGGAAATTTGAAATTCTGCAGCAGAAATCGCAGCGACGAGCTGAGAGGCCGTAGTTGAAGTCTCCGGATCCTTCCAAGTTACGTTTCTTTTTAATGATTTAATCAGGAACGGATGCAATTCGACGTATGTATGTCGACACGGCTTCATGGCTTTCAGCCCATATTGTTGGGCATACAGATTTCAGTTTTCGACATTCATTTCTAGACTTCTCAATTTCGCTTGTCAACACTTCTGATCGTTTTAGCCAACGGAAAAAGTTGTGTAACAATCCAATTTTTCCTGGTGCATTTCAGATACCAACAACCTCGCAGGCTGAGTTGATTGCTAGATTAAAGCTATGTGCCATGCAATGTACATAGATCGCTAAAGTTTTCGCAATACAACTATCCTTATACCCATTTTTGTGAACAAGGCAACACGTTTTCGCGAGGGAACTGCTATATTAAAAATACGTTGAGTAATAAAACTTTTCGTAAAATCCCCCCCGATGATTTTACCGGCAGAAAACCACACTAAATCGTTGTTTTTTCTGGATGAATATCTTCAGCAGGTAATTTTGCTTGTTTACATAACCATTGAACCAAAAATGGACATCATCGCTGAACAAAATTTGGCTCGAAAATGTGGAATCTGTTTAGGATTTGTCAAGAGCCCATAGAGCGTAGCTTTCCATACGTTAGTTCGAATTGCTGCGAATGGCGCCGCAACGACTCTCCACGGTCTTCGTGTATACTCTCAGCTAGAGCTGCTATATTTTTTTCACTGCGTGCTAAACGTAGTCTATTCGGTCGAATATTATGCCATAATGAATGCTGGGTTTCAAGATGGGTGATTGTGTTGCGAATCGCACGTTCAGGAAGCGCGCGAAATACATTCTTTACAGAAGGTATTTTTGTAATAAAATTGAACGATTAGTAAACTTTGTTCAGGCGTAAGTCTTTCCATTATGAAACGCCAAACAATACTGATTAAAAATTATATGAAAACTTGTATATTGAAAATGTACATCAACTTGGATCACCCGTTATTTTTGTCACGTGCAAAGCTGAATTACTTATCAAAAAGTCTTATAATAGCCGACCGCAATTTGAACCTTCTACCCACGAGTCGAATCAAGTCTAGAATCCGATAAAAAAAAAAATTTGTAAGGAATTTTTTATAAAACGACAATATTATGGCGCTGACAAAAAATCGGCGTGAAAATGTTCTGATAAAATATATTTATTTCTAATAAAAATAATTCAAAACACTTCCGAACACGTGATTTACACATCTTTAGGAACATCTATAATCTTCAACTAAATGTCAAAAAGAAAAATAGCAGTTAAATATTTTTTTTTCAACGAAATTGTTTAAAAAAATTTTATTGCAAATTACTAATTAAAAATTTTTTTTACCAACGTTAATTGATAAAAATATATATTTTTGCATATATTTCAATATAATTTCATAAGTGAACGTGAGCTTTGAAGAAAGTCTACAGAATCCGCTTATTACTGAAAACCAAGTGAAGCTCCATACTCATGTATCACAATCAGTACATTTATGCGCGTGAGCGTCGCCGCTTTGGACGCCAACCCTTGCTTAGCGATCGCACACAGCTGATGCTCAGCATACAGCCGAGTCAACGCATGCGCAACTCATATATCTTACGTAATCCAATGAATAGCAGCACACAGCTGAGCGATCAAATGGCCTATAGCTGGGTGGAGACGGATAATGTCACCTACGCCGAGCATGGCATGTATCATTACGAGGGCGGCTGGCCGCGCGAAGTGAACATCAACGACGAAGAGTCGACAATGCGTTACCGCAAGAAAATCGAGCGAGAGGACAATTGGGGTGTGCAGGTAATGCATCTGATACACACATCAATGGATGTGACGGCACAAAATAGCGCAGTAAATATTTATCAAGAATTTTTCGTCGACTTGCCACCAGAGCTGGGTAAGGACATACGCATGCCATTTGAGGCGCGACAATGCAATATATTTCATGATCCGCTAAAACCCACACGACCTATCACCGTGCTCGACTGGATGCCGAGCGAACGGCGCAAATTCCTATCGCAGCCGACCAACTTCAACCGGGTGGCACCATTACGCACACCAGTAATCACCACAAAGCCGATAGCTGACACAGAAGACGGAGATGAAAATATTCAAACTATACAGGAGACAGCGCGTACCGATGGCAATCCAAACTCGTTCTATGTCTGGGACCAAGGCAACGCTTTGAGTCCAGAGGTGGTGCTCGAATCGACGGAGCCGGTGCGACGTGCACATTTTTGTCCACGTGATGATAATTTTATAGCCGCAGGACTCCAATCTGGCATGGTAGCTCTGTGGGATGCGCGGAATGGTGGTAAGCCCTTAAAAATTTCACCGCTCGAGGCCGCACATCGTGAGGAGGCCGCTGCCTTGTGTTGGGTGCATTCGAAATCGAACTCTGAGTTCTACAGCGGTTCGTATGACGGCTCTGTGAAATATTGGGATGGTCGCGACTTGGAAACACCCATACAGGAAATTTTACTCGATCCCGAACCAACCGACGAACAAAAGAACGAACGCGCACATGGCGTAACAGTGTTGGAATTCGAATATACCATACCGGTGCGTTATATTATAGCCAGCGATCAGGGTTACATATTTATCGGCAATCGTAAGGGTATGTTGCCGACAGAAGTGTTAATCTCCAATTATCGCCTCTTCTCGGGTCCGATACGTACGATCGAACGTAATCCGTTTTTTGTGAAGAATTTTCTAATTGCCGCCGATTGGTGTGTGAAAATCTGGGCGGAGGAATGTAAAGGTGCGCCCACGACACTACTAATGAAGAAGAAGAATGAAATGTTGTGTGGCACGTGGAGTCCCGCGCGTTGTTCGCTCTTCGTCACTGGTGATGCGCGCGGCGAAGTCGACTTTTGGGACATACTATTGCATCAGAGAAAACCCATATTTACGCTGAAATTGAAGCAGCCCATAAAATATGTCAAGTTTCGTCCGGATGGTAAATACTTGGCAGTGGCGCTGGAAAATGGTGATATACAACTGTTTGAGCTAGATCCGGCTTTGAGACAGAGCGCCGCTAAGGACAAAGCATTGCTAATGGCGGTGAGCATGATTAATAAATGGCAACACTATATATTTTTAAAACATATTTACATAAAAAGTTATCCCTTACAGCTCTTCGAGCGCGAACTTTTCCGCTCCAAATTGCTGGAAGGGCGTGTCGAGGAAGTAAAACTCAAACGCAAGACATCGCTCCTCGAAGCTGACACCAAACAACGCGAGGCCGAATTGGATTTGATGGCTGAACTTGATCCCGATGACCCAGACCAATTCTTGCAGATTATCGAAAATGACACTGAATTCAAGGATATGTTGAAAATATTCAAGGACAGCACGTTCAATATTGATAAGAAGCGACAAGAACGACAATTCGTCATGGAGCGCACCGATTTCGAGAAAGTCGAAGGAGAACCGGATTTAGAGGGACTTACCGCCGAAGAGATTGCGGCAGTACAAGGTACCTCTAGCATTAATACCGTAGGTGGTTTGGGTGATGCGGCTAATGCAACGGGCGCGGGTACGGTAGCCGCTGGCGGTAAGGGCGCCGCTAATGCGGTCGGTGCTGCGGGTGCAGTAGCCGCCCCCGGTGCGGAAGAAAAAGAAGCCACAGTTGGCGATAAACGCATAAAAGTGCTGAAGCGTATGGCGGACAAGGATAAATAATTGACAGATAAATATATTTTTTATAAGAAAACTATATTCTACATTTATGGAAATAAAACTACATTTTGTTATTGTGGTTTGTTATTAATACACGCAAATTTTTTCTGCTAACTCTGGTATCTGTATAATTCTCATATCCACCACAATAACGCTCATTTGTCGGCGTACAGCGCTCACTTTACGCACCAAGAGCTTCACCTCAAAATAATCCATCAGAAATTTCCATTTGCATTGCGCTTTCTCATGCTCGCTTAGCGTTTGATACTCGTTTGGGGTTAGCGCGAGCACGCGTTCGGCTATAGCGCCTGAGAGACGCGCTTCTACCAATGTACCAGTATGATCACTAAATTTCACATTAATATTGAAAAAGCTTTCGTACTGCGCGCCATCGTGGTTGAGTGAAAATTCCAGCTGGCATTTAGGCGCATCACACTCGTTCTGATTTCTCGTAAGCAAACTGTGACAGGACTTGCTGGTTGAGAGTAGAGTAATTTGATGGTATGATATGACCTTTATATAGCATTTGCTCTTACCATCTGCGAGCGATGATTTGACCGATGCCATCAAAGTCGAAATGCGTCAGCATGGCATAGACAACGGCGGTGAATTGCTCTTTGTCATCTTTGAGTTCGCCTTCAGCGCGCGCGTACAGCTGTTTAACTGTCATCCGAGTTTTTATTTCAGCAGCTAGAATATTGTTCAAACTGTGTAGTTATGAAATTTTCAACACAACTGCTTACCATCTACTTGACTATTCATTGTGTATGCCAACGAATCCCAAGGCTTCGTTGTTATAGTAGCGGCAAACTGCATTACGGCATCCACCTCCGCGCCAATGGGGTTCTCATAGACCAAAGTCCGTCCACTGAATGTTAGCGTGGTGCTTTTGTAAAAATCCGAGAACGCAAGCTTCACTTCTATCAAATGCAACACCGTGTGCATACCTTCCCAATATTGTTGCGCGCGCAGTATCCAATCGGCCTGCCAAATGCTCAGCATAACACCGTCACTGTAGCTGCTGTCGATCACAATCAACTCAAGACAACTTAGCATTTCACCACTGCGTTTACTGCGCACCTCTTTGACCGGGCGCTGTGCCGCCACCAAAACCAGTAAATCGACGTATTGCTCTTTGGCGCTGCTTTCCTTCACAACGCTGCGCACATCCTGTAATTTCAGCGCACTGCAGAGCGCCTTATGTGGCACGCGACGCAAATTGTGTAACTCATGAAAGGCATCTATAACGCGGTAGTTGTTAGTGTCCAACCGACCTTGACCTTCATTTAGCACCAGAGAGAACGGCACGGTTGGCAGCGGTTGAAAGCGCGCATTATCCGCCAAAGTGGATTTGTCGTGCACCAGCGTGGGCACGACGCTCGGCGAGATGACATCGATGATGTCATAAATCTTGAATTTACGATTATATTCAACGACCAGCTCCTTGGTGCCCCAAACTTTACAATTGATGATGTGTCGTTTGGAGTCACGCAGCGTAAAGCTCATAACGCCACGAAATTCAGGTGAATCGCGTACGAGAAAAGTCTTTGGCGTTGCCTTTGTGAGTATAATGGCAGTAATTAAGGCGTTTTTTAGCTCTGCATTGAGCTCAGCTATTTTTTTGGGCGCAACGCCTGTCATTTTTTATAGATTCACGGAAAATTATGTATTTGAACAAATTATTTACGATAAAAATAACGGTTAATTGACCGTTAACTAAGTAACAGTGCTGCCATTGCACAAACTGAATAGTAGAGTTATTAAGCGATGTTGCCAGGCAACTGCAGTTTATTATTTTAATATGGATTTAATAGTTGCATTCCTTCAGTTGTGCTGAAAATGTGTTGAAATTATTTAGTTTTTAACAATAGCTAAAAAAAATCATAAAATGGAGTATAATTTTAAGAAAGAGCGACGCACCTTCGGCGCTAGTGCGAGCTTCAGCGACAAAGATGAGGTTATCTTTTCGGAAAACTCTTCGCAAGAGCTCGCTAAGAGCTACATACTTAAGAATCCGATGGATCGCGCAACGCTTTTCACCCGACAAATGGCGTTGAGTGAGGCAAACACAGAACGCGCGACATACAAACATGTTGGTATCACGCATAACGAAGGTGGTTGGCCTAAAGATATTAATATGTCCGATCCGGAGCAGACGGTGCGTTATAAAAGGAAAATTGAGAAAGACGAAAACTACATAACGCAAGTTATGAACCTCACTAAACCAATGGAACATTACATACATCAAAATAATGCGGTGAATATTTATGAAAATTATTTTGAGGATCTCGATCCGGCGCCATTGCCTGAACCGTGTCGCTCACGCACCGTTAACGTTTATCGTGATCCCAATCCCTTAAAAGTGCCGGTCACACATTTGTCGTGGTCACCGGATGGTGGAATTAAAATGGCAGTCAGTCATTGTGACATGAAATTTCAGGGTGATAAAACGGGGCAGCGTTGCAATTCGTACATTTGGGAGATTGAGAATCCAAATGAACCGTTTCTAACGCTCGAACCGAAAGTGCCGTGTGTATGTTTGGAATACAATCAGAAGGATCCAACAAGTTTGGTTAGTGGCATGTATAATGGGCAGGTGGCCGCTTGGGATACGCGACATGGCAAGTTTCCAGTGATGATTAGTGAACGTGAGATATGTCATCGTGATCCAGTTAACTCGGTATTGTGGAATAATTCGAAGAGTGGCACGGAATTCTTCTCTGGTGGTTCCGATGGACAAGTGCTATGGTGGGATACGCGTAAATTGAGTGAACCGTTGGATAAATTATTGATGGATCCAATACGTAGTGACGAGCAAGATCTGGCACGTTCCTTTGGCGTTTCGGTGCTAGAGTATGAAACTACAATACCAACACGTTTTATGGCTGGCACCGAAATGGGTATGCTATTCTCGTGTAATCGCAAGGGCAAAACACCCATGGAGAAGATACAGATACGGGTGAGCTATAATTGAAGCAATATTTGCATACAGTGTTCCATTACACATATTCTCCCTAGATGATGTGTCACTTGGGCCCGGTGTATGCCATTACGCGAAATCCGGCCTTTGTAAAGAATTTCCTAACCGTCGGCGATTGGTGTGCGCGCATTTGGTCCGAAGATTGCCGTGAGAGCTCGATAATATGGACAAAAAATAGTGACGCTATGCTGACCGATGGCGCTTGGAGTTACACGAAGTAAAGAAACATCGAAGTTAAAAATATAAATTAGTGTTTTACTTAAAGTATTAAATATAATTCTATTGATTTTCAGGGTTTCGCAATTCTTCATCACGCGCATGGATGGCGTTCTCGACACTTGGGATCTATTGCAACAACAAAATCAACCAGTTTTAACAGTAAAAGTTTGTGATGAGCCACTGCATTGTGTGCGCACGAATGAAAACGGTAAATATGTCAGCTGCGGCAGCAAGCATGGTGCAACTTTTCTTATCGAAGTATCCGATAACATGGTGATGTCAGCGAAAAATGACAAACCGTTGCTGACGGCGGTGAGTGAGCGTATTTTTCTTAGTATTTCTAGAAGATTTACACTTTTGCAAATATTACAAAAAAACATTAATAGTCTTTATTACATTAGTTATCGATTTTTGTGTAGTAACTATCGATTTTTCATTATAGATGTTTGAACGTGAAAATCGCAGAGAGAAAATTTTGGAAGCTAAATCACGTGAAATCAAGCTGAAAGTCAAGACGAATCAAGGTCAGGATCAAGGTGATCTAACCATGCTCAACGGGCGCATTAATGTTGCGCCATTTAAAGATGCTTGTGAGCAGGCAGCGGCAGAGTATTTCGTAGCTGTAGAGCAGGAACGTTTAAGACGTATACCTGGCAACAAGCGTAGGTGATCTATTATTGTTTTTCCACTCATTATGTAAAAGAAACAATAATTAACTTTTTTCTAACATTTTATAGAAGAAGGGGATGAAGCTGATCCGTCTGACATCGACAGCGCTAGAACTTGAACGAAATTAATGAAATTCTACTATAAATACTGGTAGCACATATTAAAAAATTGAAGTTACGCTTTTGTTGTTGCTTACATGGCAAAAATAAAAATAAGCAACATTTAACACACGGTTTGATTTCCTATTTTTTTTTTTTTTTTTTTGTAATATATTGTTTTATTTGTAAGAATATGCAGAATAAAACGTAAATATTAAACTCGATTTTGATCTAAATCGATAATATGGACAAATGCAATCTAATGTAATTTATCGGTATAAATATATTTTATGCCAATCTTTTTCTTTATTAAATTGATTGAAACAATGTGTAACCCTGTGTTTAGGTAACGTGCTGTTTTCCAACACTCTTACGCTCTTATCGCGATGTGACAGCTCACTTTGCCATTGACGTTTTATTTGTTCATGTGTTTCCTGTTAATTTTTGGCGATAGTTCTTAAATTTCAACAAAACATCGCGAAATTTAAGTCTAAAAACTTGTAAATATTAATCGGGATGCAAAACAGTGCAATGGTTAAGCTTAACACCGTTTACTATAATATCATCAACGTGTCGTAGCTTTTTCCTTAGCGCTACCGTGATAAAAGGCGAACAGCTGATTTCACTAGTTGCTCTGTGCTCAGGTGCCTACGTGACTCATGAACATGTGCCAATGGTGGACAAACTTCAAAAGCCAACAATAACAACAACAATACGTGCGAAATAACACCAAAAACAAAAGAAAACACAGCGAGGGTAAACAAAAATGCAACACCAAGCCCAAGCAAAGAAATATTAACGGCGAACGCAAATCAATTACTGCGGCGGTGCAGAGCAAACCAGACGTATATTTTGGGCAAAAGTGTTGAAACAAGTTTGTGTATAAAAATGACGTTATAATATTTATAATATAATAAAACATTACAGTTATTAAAGTTGTGAGAAGCAGCAGTCAACAGAAGAGTATTTAGACAACTTTAATAAATTTTCACTAATTGAGTAATACAAATTGTTTAATATAATAATTGTGTACTAGTGTCAATGGTCAAAAAATAAAGAGATTGTGTAAAGTTTAATGACATAAAGTGAGCTTATTTAACAAAATAAAATAGAATTAATCTCGTGATTTGCCACAAACCAAAGCAACAACACTAATCTAAGGCAACAACAAAACCCAAACACCAAGGTAAGTCTTGCGAAAAGCTGCTTGACATCAATCGTATTAAAAATAGCCACATATTCTTATTCACACATATGCATTTGTACATCCATACGTCTATTTGTTTGCATAATAGTTATGTATGCCTTGCAATTGAGTAACTGTTGGTATAATAACCAAATTCATTAATAAGCTTCTGTCTTGGGTAAGATTTTACCACTACGTGACTACAATAATTTTTGCAGTTATATTGCTAATTGCTGCATTTAAGTATATTTGCAAATATGTATGTGAATACTTTTGGGCGAGCCCCCTTTTTAAAATTACAACGATAACGCTTGCCGGCGTTCCACGTGAAAATCTCAAAGTTTTCTGAGCATCAGAAGGACCGTTTGCAACGCCTTTTATTTTTGAAACTTACAATTACTTGTGTTAGCGGACATATTTCTCTATATCATGTCTGGAAATCTTTTCGCTGGGTTGTTTCTGTTGCAGCTTTTGCATAGTGCAAATTGCTCACGTAGGCCACCGCTTTTTGTGGTATACATACATACATACATATGTACATATCTAAATACCTTTCTACTTATTGCATATACATTACTTTTCTTTGTCAGTTAGATTGTATTCGGGTGTGATAAATTAGCATTTTCTTAATTAGCTAAAAATATAGACAATTTACTCGTTTTTTGTTATTGTTTTTGACGGAAATGTGTTTAGTAATTAGTTATATATATAACTAAACACAAAACACAATTAAAAATCGCAATGCTGTTCAGCAAATGTTGTACAACTTGGTATATAAAGCAAGTAATCGGCGCATTTATATGCAATTAGTTCAGATTTCCGCATTTAGTTTAATTTTTTTGTTTACTTTTAATATTTTATAATAACCTTTTTTGTGTTAAGTATCGAATCATTTTAAAAACCTTATGACCAACATGGTCTCAAACTTTATTTTGTATGAAAAATCGGTGTTCCCCCTGATTCGCATTAAGCCTTATACTAAAGAGCTGAAATTGGGTTAATATATGTAGTTATGAATCATCAGTTGTTTGCTTTAAATTATACATTTTTATAAATTCGCGTAATAATAAAACCAGTTTTAATGCATTTATATTGAGTGTGTGCGCACAAGAACTTTCAAAAATGCGTCATAAAGTTTAATAAGCTCAACTTTGTGCGGCACATAGCAAAAAAAAATTCATTACAACTTCGAAGTTATTACTAAGAACTTTTTGCTGAAAAAGGTGGCATGCATGTATACGTAATAAGTAGCAACGCCTTTCTTGAATTAAGCAATAATATTTAATTAGCAATAATTCAAGCAGATTTGTTATACATACAATATTCGAAATGTATCATTAAGTCCTGAACAGAGGGCAAGTTTGCCACGAAGTTTTCTAACAAACAGAAGGCAACTTCAGAGACGTTATAAATTATTTTTATGTGTAATAATTTGAGTTAATATATATATGATGAGATTTATACACGAAATTTATATACAACAATTTTTTTAGATAGATAAAATCAAGTTTTTGTATGAAATTACATGGTTTCAGTTCAACCTATGTCAATGTTTTTTTCTTGATTTCATTCATAACGTACTAAAATTTCAAGAGGAATTGAATATACAAACCATTTTGCGATAAGCAATGTAGTCAAAATATTATTTAACTCTAGAAAGATAACCTTAATACATATACATATATTGTATAATTTGATAACGGTGATGATGTCTGTCTGATCTTTGAAGTGTTTGAAGTGAATCGAATTTATTTTATAATTTTTTTGTATAAATGATCCAAAATTCCTTTATTTATTCACAAGCATACATAAACTAATTACTAAAAAGTTATCAACAAGTTAAAAAGCAGAATTATTTATTTATTTTTTATTTTTTCTTATCGCAGCACAATGTTGGATATAATCCCGCCAGTCAACATGGACTTAACACTTAAAGAAGCTGCCACTAACGCCACGACCAACAATGAAATCGTTGTGGTGCGCGCCAAGCCGAAGAAAGTCTTCAAGCCCAAAGCGCGCATCAATCGCATTCCACAGTCACTGCTCGATGATCCAGTGCTGCAGAAGGCCATCGATCGTCTGCCATCCAATTACAACTTTGAGCTGCACAAAACCATCTGGCGCATACGTGATATGAAAGCTAAGCGCGTAGCATTGCAACTACCCGAGGGACTGCTTATGTATTCAATGATTATTGCTGATATAATTGAACGTTTCACCGATGCCGACACCGTCATCATGGGTGACGTCACTTATGGCGCCTGTTGTGTGGACGATTACACCGCCAAGGCTTTGGGTGCTGATTTATTGGTGCATTATGGACATAGCTGTCTCATACCGGTCGATCAGACCAGTGACATTAAAGTGCTATATGTCTTTGTGGATATTAAAATTGATCCATTACATTTCATCGATTCCGTTAAAATGAATTTCAAACCGACTGATGGCCAAATTGCGCTCGTGAGTACAATACAATTTGTGACAACGCTACAAGCGGCTTCCGCCGAACTTAAAGCAGCTGGCTATGATGTGATTGTGCCACAAGCGAAACCCTTAAGTCCCGGAGAAATATTGGGTTGCACATCGCCTGAATTGCCTGCCACCGCTAAGGTGCTGATTTATCTCGGCGATGGTCGTTTCCATTTGGAATCGTCTATGATAGCGAATCCTACTTTGAAAGCATATAAATATGACCCTTACGATAAAAAATTCACCATTGAGGAATATGATCATCGCGCTATGCAGTCAATACGTTATCGCGAAATAGAACGTGCACAGTCTGCCAAGAAGATTGGCATTATTGTCGGTACTTTGGGCAGACAAGGCAGTAGTCGTGTGCATAAATTTCTCGAAAAGCGTTTGCATGCCAAAGGTTATGCTACAACAACAATTTTGTTATCTGAGATATTTCCACAAAAGTTGGCGCTATTTGCCGGCATTGATGCATTTGTGCAAATTGCGTGTCCACGCTTATCCATAGATTGGGGCACCGCCTTTGCCAAACCATTACTGAATCCATATGAACTGTCGGTTGTGTTAGGTGATGTCGAGTTTACGCCACATAACGTAGCACCGAAAAACAATGCATATCCAATGGACTTCTATGCGACCGGCAGTCTGGGTCCATGGACACCTAATTTTAAACCACCAGCTGTGGGTGAGTGTGATAACAACCCGTCTGAGGCGTGTTGTGGCCGCTGTGTGCGTGCGGAATTGGAAAAGGACAACAACGATGCAGCACGTGCAGCCACGATAGAAGACATATTGGACTTTAAGAAAGGATAAACGTAGATTTTCTTCAAATATAGTAATTAAATCAACTGGTTTACCCAGCTTTAGATTTAGTTAGTTTCACGGAGTGTTATATTAAGCGCAAGTGTTTGTTATTTGCATAAATTGGAAAAAGAAAAGATCAACAATGACTTATCGAATGCCTTTAAAATAAGAAATAAATTATATTATAAAAGTTAGCATACAAATCCTTTTGTAAAGGCTTTTATTTGCATTTTATCTTCACATAATGATTTTATTTTAGTTTTTTCATGTTTGTAATTATTTTTAATTATGTAGCTACACTTTTATGTAAAATAATTTATACATTTTAGCATTTTAATTTAGTTAGCTTCATTTATTTAATGCTTAGGTTTTTACATCGCGAAAATATATGAAATATTTTGTGTTTGCATGACATGTATAAAAAAAAAATACTAAAAAAATTCATTATATTATAAATTATGTATGTATGTAAATGCAGTGGCATGCTGAATAAACAAATTTGAAGTTAATAAAAACGATGTTTATTACCTGAATCAACGGGAAATTGTATTCACAATAATAATTATTATGTTGGATATTGCACAATCTTATATATATACATATGTATGTAACTTCTAGGCTATATAACAATTTGTTAGCACTGTAAAAATGGTATGAGTATTTTGCCTTCAAACGCGAAATTTCACTCGCCATTCCCTAGAACTTTGTATTTGGTTAGACACTACCTTCACGGAAGTAAATGTAATTTATTACTTGCTACCGACATTTTATGTCGTAAAGTAATTATTCAGAGGGTAAGCAATATCATAATCTCAAGCTACAGTCCCTACTATCGAGTCCAGTATGAATTTTGTGTATTTGATCTAACGCTTTATGCACGGAAGACATTCCATCGCGCTTTGATCTTCCTTGTCTGCTCCTGTTCAGATAGTCGTACAGACAATCCACGGGTATACCAAATACGATCAAATGTTCGGGAGACAGCCGTACATGACTTTTAGCCTCTGTGACCCGGCCCACACTCTACACTGCTGTCCGGTTTCCCAAAACACTTCTACCTGATATACGAACTGAGACAACTGCCTTGAGTGCTGCTCGACTGTCCACGTAGATATTAACTTTAGAGTTGCTTTTAATACATTAGAAAACTCAGCGGTTTTCCCATTAATAAAGACCTCTGCTTGAAATGCTAAATTACTAGTTTTAGTATTGCCTACTAAATAATTCATTCTTAGCCATTTCTATATGTGTGTACAATAAGTCGCTATTTGTGTTGAAAAAATACTGGCAGGATGAATTATAGTAATTTTAATGGCTGATTTTCTATAATTTTATAAACATTATTATGATTAGTTCAAATAAAATGTGTGCAAGTTTTTATATTCGTTTCAGTGAATAAATCGAACTCGTCCCACTTACCGAAGGGATTCAACAGAAAATCAAGTAACTGCTAATTAATTTTGCTCTCGGCAGAAAGCACAAAGTAATTGTTTTTGTTTTTAAGAACATGGCTCCTTTGACAAGTTCGTTTTGCTTAAATTATATTATTTTCTATGAACTCGCATTCCTTAATTTGTAAAATATTATATCTTGCCGGAATTTATTCGATATTAATTATTTATATCACTTCCTGAATATTGACTATTTGAACTCAATTAATGGCATATCCGTTTCCGTGAGTAATTATTTTGTTTCTCTTTAAACATATCAAAAGAAAATAAAAAACCCTATTTTTTTCTATCGTCTGGCAGCACCTACTATTGTTTTTGTTTTTCCTACTCACATCATTTTTATACTTTTATTCTACCTTTCTTAAATTTTCCTATTTGTTGTCGAAATTTCTTTTCATAATTAATGCAAAAAATATCTGAATAAATCGTATCATCATAATATAATTATTAAATCTGCTCTATTTCTACAAAAATGTTGAAAAGTAGTAACTTAGAAAGGTGAGTGCTATTAAAATAAGATTCTTAATCAAGTTATTTTGCAATACCTTCCAAGAGGGTCGACAGCTACAAGTGACACAACAATAACAACGAAATCTTATAAATATATGTAGGTCATAAAGCGTTGTTCGTGCTCGGTAGAGTCTGCCTAGTGATAAATTCACTCTATCAAACTGTGTTTTTAATTTATCAAGCAATTACTAAAGCAAATGCTGTATTTTCTTGTATTCAGTATTATTAATGCAGTGGAAGCGGAAGGTCAGCAACCGAACAGCGCAGCTGATTTGCAACAAGTGCCCGTAACGCTGCATAACAACAACAGCTTCAGTGCAGATGAGGCTATAACACAAGTGAATAGAAACACCTTCACGCCGTCCAATGGCATTGGTAAAAATAACAATGAGGTTTATAATATCGTTCGAACAACAAAAACCACCGATGAATTGCCCGATTCATTGGCTACCAAGCAGTTGGCCACAGGTCTCTTGCAAATTTTTGAGCCCCCACTAGTAAAAGCGCGCGGACAATTGAAGGAGCTCATGTAAGTTGCATGAATTTTCGTTTTGAATCTACACGTAAATTTTTAATGAACGTATTCTTAAAGTGGTAAACAGAATAAAATTTACATTGATTTATCGGCGGAAAAATTCAAATTGGATAACGCTGAGACGGCGAAGCTACACGAAATGGTAAGTGAATTTGATTTGTGGAGCTGCTATTTACAGTTATGTATGTATAGTATAAATATAAGCGAATATTTGTTTAGAAACTTCGAAGTTAGTTTATCAGTACATTTCTCGTTTTCGAGATCTATTTAATTTATTAAATACAATTTTTCGTCAGTCTTTTTGAATATACAAATATGCGACAATGTATAGATTCTCTTAAAATTGCTAGATAAATAGAAAAAATTGCTAACCAAACTAGCTGGAATTTTATCATAGTTGAAAGCAATAGAACGTTTATGGCAGCTGCTTATCGCAGAGCATTTCGTCTAGCATTAATTAGCTGAAATTATAATWAATAATAATAATTCTTCAATGTTTCGCTATAAAGTATATTAATAAATGATCAACGTGACGAGCTAAGTCTATTTAGGCATATGGGTCTGTCTGTAAATACGCGAACTAGTTTCTCCTTATCTTAAATGTGGCACACGTTACCCTTTGTCGGATCCGCCGATATCGGACCACTATAAACGAAAGATTTGTGTAGATTTCTGCACAAAATTTGGCATACAACATTGTCGAAGTCAACGTTAAAACTCTGAAGAAATTGTTCATATCGAAGCACTTTATCATATGTACAAGCTGAACAAAACAACCAACCAAAAGTAAAATTCTTTTATGGACTCTTTTGTACAGTATTATAGCTTGGGTACAGCCTAAATTGGCGTTTTATAATGTTTTATTACTATTTTACTTTATTGCTCTCACTGCTATTGTTGTTTTTCAGATGAACAATGTGAAAATTTATCGGGAAAAGTTGGTTAAGATTAAAAAGCAAATGCAAAGCATTTATCAGCGCAGTAAAGTGTTGAAGGTAATTATATACAGCATTGAGATTGTAAAACACACTTCTATTTTAAGTATTTACAACCTCTTGATTGTGTTGAGATAAGTGTTTATCTACAATAACTTTCGTCTAATTAAACAGAAACGCGCAATCCACGTGCAGGCCTGCAAACATAAAGAGCTACAACGCAAATTACAGAAACAACAACAGGAGGAATCTTTAATCGCCAAAAAGCAACAAACGCAAGCTGCGACGCAGTCAGAATGAAGTCACCAACAAGAGTAGTCAACGTGTTACGAAAGCCTTCTGGGAATTTTCGTATGTAAACTTGTGTTAGAAAAATATATACATATACATACATCAAAGACTTGCATATTATTTTAGTTAAAAAGTAAAATTTTATATATTTTATGTTACGAGTAAATATAAATGAATACAAATATTCGAAAGAAAAATAATGCCCTTGAGCGCCATGCCTTATCGTATATAGTACAATTTATGCTTAAGCTATAAATAACGCATGTTTAAAAATACTATAAAGCTAACAAAATTAATTTTATTTTCTATTTTTTTTTAAGTTTTTGTGCCCAGTAAAAAAGTTGTGCACAAAATTCAAATGCTTTGGTTTTGAAGCAACGAATGACGGTAGTAAAATTATTATTAAATAATTATAGAAAATAGTAAATATTACAGATGTAGATATGTATTTAGTGATTTCAAGCCAAGTGCACATATCGTAAGTATTTTGTAAACAGAAAACCTATTTCAATTAACAGCGCATTCAGAGAAACACATTAACACAGTAATTAACTAAGCAAGCATGAAGAATACTAGTTAGCACTAGCCTAAAACTTTGTGCACTTAAAGCAGTTGCGAAATTTGTAAGATTATTTTAATTACTTATTGCTTAATTAAATTAATACAATATAACCAATTGTGCTAACATAGTTTGTAAACACTAAGTATAGAACAAAATAATGCCTCTTGGATATTTAAAACACAAAAATGATTTGCTTGAAACAAAAACAGAAAAATAGTGAAAAAACACCAAGCATACCACAAAAATAACAGCTAACTTACTATTTTAATTATTTTATAACATATAAATACTATGTTGTTCTATTAACTGAGTTGGTACACGGCTTTCGCGTTAGCTGCGTGTAATTGCCACTCCTAATAAGTACGCAACAGGTTGAAAGTGTTCACAGCTCAGGGTAAAATAAAAACTTCAAAGCAAGTGCAGGTAGCTACAACACGTTCCTCAGCCATATAAAATACCGGTACACTGCATAACTGTTAACGCCAAAAAACTGTTCAACAGTTGTTTAGCATCTTTAATGTAATCGAATCACTTATTTATGCGACAATACTGTATTCTTGATCGTTGAGCATATGCATTGCATCGTTGGGCGTCAAATATTTAACAGCGCCTGCAAGTGTGTCGAAACGAGCGTTAAATAAATGCAAAGTAAATAAATAATATATAGTGTATAAGAAAATCAGGTAAGTTAAATATACAATACAACAAAATACAAAATGCAAATTATATAGAACGTTCTCCCAAGAAAGTCAATTTACAGACAAATATACGTCGGTAATGGTAATTGTAACAATTGATGTACAATCCTCATTTGCATGCAACACATTCACTCAGATATGCGCTGCGATATTTCTCTATATATCCGTATGCATGATGTACATGTTGACAGGCGTTGGCAAATAATTGTAATATTTATTAGCACAACTTAGATAAGATTTTCCAAGTTTAATACAAACAAATTTACGATAGGCAATAACAATACGCACAAGTATATAAATTTAAGTTTGTTCATAGCAGTTGACTATTAAAAATGATTAGTTAAAACTGAATTTGTAGTGCACAATGGGAAATAAATGCCTAACAAAGTAAATAAGATAAGAGCGTGTAGGTAATTAAAGATTTCGAAATTATGCTAAAGTGATAGAGAAAGTTTTGAAATTGACACTGATAGCGGGATCTACGATAATTCTTCAACGATTTTGCTTTCAAAAAGTATACATAGCAAAATTGTAGTTTTAAATTTTTTTTAATCATTGTTCTGTCATATTTTCCTTAAAAGCAGCAGAAATTTTTAAAATAGTTGATGTACGTACATTGTAAATGTAATATTCATTTCTGTACAACAAACCAAAAATCTATAACTTGGTGTGCTGTATCGGCAAAATTATATTATTTAAGTTACGTTTTCCACATACCGATTAACGCAGCAAATTTAATATTAATTTCTAAATAATAAGCCTCGAAGTCGTTGTTATTGCATGAACGCAAAAACATCCCCAATGAATTCTGAATTTATAAAATTTAACCGGCCTATTCGGGTTGCATGGACTCGTCCAGATTTGCAAATAGTGCATTAAAAAATGATAATATAAATGGGAAAACTTAAAATCGATTATTAATTATTAATCGATCGATTGAATTAAAATAGGAAATTTCATTTTTACATTTTGGTTCCTCCATTTTGTCTTTCTTTTGCAAGGGAAAGTACAGTTTAATGACATATCTACATGGTTGCCTCATTTACATATAATTACTTTTAATTATGATGCTCCAGTTATAAACACGGAAATGCTTCTTTTTTGTCGCTTCTTGGTTGTGGTTTTAATTTGGAAGGATTTTAATTTCAATTAAATAATAAAATTTTAAAATGAAATAAAAAATACCTATAAAATTAGATTTTTAATTTGTAAACCACAAAATCGAAATCTGAATTAAAAATTTAATTTTTAAATAAAAATTCTTGACAGAGAAAATTCGCATGCCTGATGATAATAGTAATTGTTATATAGAATAAACTATCAAGAAGCTTTTCTAAAACTGCTGTGTTGACAGCAAACCACTAATTTCGATTTTCGATAAAATAAATATGCTTAGATAAATGCGTTCCGTTATATTCTATAATACTCAACAAATCTCATCAAGTTACACCACATTTAATAACACAAAAATGTCAAAGCAAATGCCTGAGAGAACAAATTTTTCGAATATACTACAAATTACTTTCGAAATTACACAAACATTACAATTTCATGAATACATATACTTTCAAAGCACTAATTAAATAACGAAGCCTGCATGCAAATACTTTCAAAAATAATTAAATTTGATTTTTTGAGTTACCTGATGTTGATATTGTCGGAAATGCAATTTTTATACTGGCGCACGAGCATTTTGTACTTTAGTAAAGCTTTTACAGTTTTAATGTAACTAAAATTTATTTATTAAAATTGACATTTTTTGTATAAAAATACCAAAAACCTTGGAAAAAGTCACTAATTACTGATTTTTAATAACAGTTATTTAGAAATTTGATGAWTTTTTTTTTTTATAAAAAACTGTTTGGACAGTCATTTGAGCACATATTATATGAACAACACGTGAGTTATTTTTTTTATAGTACTGAACAGCTGACCTCGTTTTTCATTTATAAAATATCTTTAAATTTACAGTTGACCTCGTTTTTTCAATAATCAAAAATCTTAAATAAGGCCACACGATATGTAGCTAAAAAATCAATTTGGTGTGCAATTAACCCTTTGGAAATTATGTATAAAAACTTTTAACTTTTTACTTTATAACTTTAATAACGCGTAAATAGCAAGTTCACTACTATAAAATTATTATTTACCCCAAAAGTTCTTTTTGAGTACCAAATTGACTTCATACACACTTTCTTTACTCCCTAAGTTCAGCTTAAGTCAACATCTGTGAACTCAGTAGCAACACCCTTTGGGTTCGTTGCATGTACAGTCCAAATTTTACCGTTTTCTTCAGGTAAATGATTCACTTCTGGTGTAACATTGCCTACTATAACCGTTTGCTTACCATTAGCATCAGCATCGCCTTGGCCAGTGCGCTGCAAATGCCATTGCACCAACACATGCACGATAAATGCAATAAAGGCGAAAATGCCAAAAATCAGGAAAGTGCCACTGCCACTGACAGCGGCAAATAGATTACCCGCGATAAGGCTGCCCATAGATACACCCACACCTTCAAATATGGCACCGACTAAGCCCTGTGTGGTAGAAAAATTAATTTACAACTCGATTTGTTGTTAGGCATGCATCACAGTACTTACCTGCATAGTCGCCTCAGTGCCGCGCGGTGCCACAATACTCGCATACGAGGCCATGGTGGCGTAGAATATACCGAATGTGACACCGTTCAACATTTCAATGGGTAATACCCACCATGGATCCACCAACAGCGAATAGAGTATGAAACGCACACCGAAAGCAAAAAGCACTAAGCTCATAGAATTTATATGACCAATCTTACGCAATATCCAGCCGGAGAGGAAGAAAAAGGGCAATTCACCGCCAAAACTTTGTATACCCATGGCTATGCCTTCCAGTGTCTTCATGGAATTCTGACAACCCTCCAATTTTTCACCCAACTCATCCAAATACATGAAGAGAAAGTTCCAAACGAGCGCCGTGCAAAGGCCAATCGAGATACACCAAAGAAAGAAGATCACACAACGAATGGAGAGAAACATTTTGCCAACATCTTTGAGTATGTTGGGTGAGAGGTGTGTTTGCGTGTGCTGTAAAAGTATTGGAGATGTATAAGTCAACTAATAAAAGTAAAATAGGAAAAACACTATCTTTGGTTGCTATAATTCCGTTCACAAATTAAAAATATTTAACACACAAAAATTTAATTGTGATCGATCAGTTTGTATGGCAGTTATATGCTATAGTGGTCGGTTCTGAACAATGTGTAAGAATATTGTAACGTTGTCTTGGACAATAACACATGCCAAATAACAGTATCTTGTCAAATGAAAAATATTTGAACTTGATTTTGATGGTTGGTAAAATATAGTAGTCCTATATAGGCGATTTCGACTAATCAGCAGCTTCTTGCGGGGAAAATGATGTGTGCGAAATTTCATATCGATAGATTGGCAGACGGACATGACTAAATCGACTCAGCTCGACACACTATCCACATATGTATGCATATATATATGTATTAACATATGGAAAACTTAATAGATATACCCGATTCAATTCATTATGTGTCAAAATTATACTCGCCACACTCAGCAATACACTCAAACGCTTACCTTTAACTTGGTAGATGCGACCAAATCGAAACCTATTATCACCAATGTCATCCAAAACACGACTGTATAGTCTTTACTCGCGCTACCGTGCGACATTTGATCCACTAGCACTCCGGCAATAATGGAGAACACACCAAAACCAATGGAACCATATAACCTTTGTTTCCCATACAAATGATGACGATCGCCCAGTATTGAAAAGCATATCGCATCACCAATGCTCACCACCACCGCCATACCGATCCAACTTACGATGAGCATAATGAAGAAATACCAAAACTGATGCATACCCCACACATCAGCATTACTGATTGCAGTATTTTGTGTCAATTCACTTTGGAAATAATCATCATTGCATTCAATGTGACAGCTTGTATTGAATAACGGTTTATCATATGGACAATTTAATGTTATATTTTCACCATTCATTTGACCTCTATCATGTGGTATGACAAAGAATAAATGATCACCTGGCATTTCCATTTTACCCATGTCCAGAAATGTGGTGAAATTTAGTTGGGGACTGTTGCGATCGGGGCATGTAACATTTTTGTTGTTATTGTTATTGGTTGTACTATTGTTGTGCAACCAATTATCACAAACGAAATCAATTTTTTCTGGATCTGTTTGGCAATATAGCTGACACGTTAGCACCCGATCACCATAGTAACTCTCTAGATTGTTTTCTATGCACTTATCAATTTCGGAATAGTATTTTAACGTGGATGCGCCGCCGTGACAATTAAATTCCATCGTGGGCAGTGCTTGTGGAATGGTTGGTGTGAATTGTATGAGGAAAAAAGCTATAGCGGTGAGAACTTCGCCGATGAGGAAAAGTGTGCGATGGCGTTGGTAGCTGAAAGTATGTTTTGAAATTAATTTATAAATCACAAAGACCTTAAAAAATAAAAGCATTAATCATAAAATGTTTTTTTGTGAATTAGTTAACCGATTAATGATGTTGTTGTTGAAAATCATTTTTAGATATGAAGCCGAAGAGAAATCCGGGTACGACTCGTTTACATTGATTAATTGGGAGATGAATTTACAAAGAAATTTTCACATCAGAATACTATACCATATATTATATTTGCCTTACAAACTATACAATCAAAATCAAGGTTTTGTATGAAAAACTTTTCAATTTCACTAGATATCTTCACGAAATTCGGATTGGATTTTTGTGTAAGGCAAGGGTATAAACTGCGCGCAATTTTTCTGATCGGACCACTACAGCAATCAAGTTCTTTTATAAATTTTTTTGTTTATGAAGTGATTATGTACAGGCTTCGGTGCTGAGTTTAACTTTTTTTCTTGTTGTTATTAGTGTTGTTCTAACGGATCAAACTGTTTTAATCATATCAATCTTGAGAAGAAATACATATACATATATGTATGTACATCAATTACTTTTTGTTATTACAACAAAAACATATGCCTATCCCATCAATAAAATATTCAAAATCAATTGGTCTACCTACCGATCAGCAATGAATCCAAAAAGCGGCTTGGCCAGCATGCCAACAATGGGCAAAATTGTGTACATAGTACCGATGACCACTGTAGAGAAGCCTAATTGACGCGCCAATGTGGGCATAAAAGGCATTACCGGCGCCGTTCCTTCATAAAGAAAAAACAAGAACATAACCAATAAAAATTTAAAATCACCAATTCATTTCTGATATTTTTGATAGTGTACACAGTCATATCTTAACAAGTATGTGTAAACAATTAAGTAAAATATCAAAATAAATCACAAAAGTGTATTAATTATTAGGATGCATATGCTCATATGCGTATACATATATGTATGTATAAATATACAGCAGAACATGTGCATATGTTTCAAAATATACATACATACATATATAGCAATATAGTATAAAGAATATAGCAAAGTGGGTGATAACAAAATAAATGAACTGAAGTAAATTGAATTCAAATTGCAATCATAGTGAAAATATTTCAAAACTAAATATGGTATAACTTATAAAAAAGCTTATATAGAGATATGCATATATATGTAAGTATGTATGTATGTATGTATGTATATTTGTGCATAGCTGCATAAATAAATCACAATAACAGAATGTGGTATTAAACCCTTTTGAATAGATAGCTAAAAAATTGCACTTTATGAATTGACTCATATTACATATTCGTATAGATAAAGGTACAAGTACGTTATTGAATAGTTTTTATTATTGAACAAAGAAACTAGCACAATTTACAGTTAAAAAATGCTCACCTGCATTGAAAAAGAAATAATGTCCCTTCATCGGCAGCAGCTCCTTGTCAATTTTCGGTGCCATCGCTGCTCGTCTGCGTTACTCCACTCCAATGTGAACAATTCCAATGGTTAATTGTTACTAATTTTTATTGTATGATCAAACCTCCTTGGCGTGTTTGAAATTATCTTGCACGAGTATCTGTGTCTCGAAAATATTTTATTAATCTTTTTACGTGATATTTGCATCTTATTGTAACATTTTATATTATCATTTTGGTTTTCCCTTACCGTTGATAACGCCAGACGCTCTAACGTACATAAATAGACGTAATAACTATTGGTGAATTGTAATCTTTAAATAAAATGTTGTTTTTTGACGAGTACGCAGTATATTAAATGACTAGTTAATGTCAATGCGCCGACTTCTTTAATTCCAAATTAAGCGTATAATAATGCCTGTAAGCAGTTATCATTGCCTTATTGCTGCGTATACAATAATTAACATTATTTACTTAAAATCTTAAAAGATATACATATGTAGTTATAGTAGGAGTTAATGTGCTCAAGTTGTGTTTATTTGCTGAGGCGCGCACTTTTATGCAGTCTTCAAAGTTTTTGAATTCAAGTATGCGATAGTGTCCTATTACACTAAATATGTATGYATGTATGTAAGTATATATGCATCAAATTATTCAAATCACTTTGTAGACTCAGTGCAATCAAATGTATCTAGCATGCTAAACATTTTAAAACGGCCTTTGCACTTATGTATTTCTAATCTTTTTGTAAATATTTTATTCAGTCACTATCAGCTGATTAACTAAAATAAAGTAACAGTTATGTGTGGGTAATACAATCGTAGTATTTGTACTGCAACAATTAAGCTTGTAATTTTAATAATATTTCTAAATACTACAAATGCTCTGAGCTAAGTACTTTGACATTCTTTCGTAATAAAAAGCGTTATTATACACTATAATTGACCGAACATGCTTTGCATTAGACACACTTGTTTGAATTGCACAATTTTCTCACATGGTATTCGCCGCATATCCTCACACTTTCTTATTAGAACTTTTAATTTAACACGTTAACTTGCCAACACAGATGGCAAACTAATAGGTTGCGTGCAGAAATGTCGCTTGATTTTTACTTACACTGTGTAGCGTTTCATTCAATTTAACAATTTTTAAATAAAATGTGTGTTAAATGATATATAATAGACACTTGTCTGAGCGTTATTACATTTTCATTTGATTTCACGAAATGCAATAACGAAAGAGGGCAATTAAAAATGCTGAAATGTCAGAAATGATTGAAGTGTCAACGAATCAGATGCTCGATGTTGCTAGAGTGTGATTTGTGCAATAACATACGCGAGAGTATCTCGTAACTCGCAACATGTTGCTACGAATATTCAACTCAAGTGTCCAGTGTAGGCGTAACAAAAAAACTTTTATAAATTTTTCATTATTGCTGATTTATTATTAATGTTTAAGTCAATTCGCACTTATTTTTTAATTTGTAGAATAAATTAATGCATGTATTATTATTCAACATATTCATTAATAACTTATACTGAGCATTTATTCTGTAGTTGAATAATTTCAAAACAAAAAAAATTAGCTTCATATTTAATATTATATTTTTTTATTTGTGGTGTGCTTTCGTATGCAACGAAATGTTGGGAACTTCAACAGCAAATAAAACGAAATTAAATAAATTGCAATATAATTGGAAATAAGATTTAACTAGTAAAAAATATACATAATTCCAACTCTACAGTCCATGCTTGCCTCTACAGGCACTTGGCTTTAATCATAAATATGGCTGTAATGCTGCTGATAAACGTGTATATAGTTTTCCTTCTCTTGCTGTGTCATTTGAGCTATGAGTTCGTCATTGATTTGATCTATTGGATGTGGTCGTCCGGCAACAAGCACCGTAGGAACATCGTCGTCATCTTCTGATTCAGAATTGATATAGTTGTTGTAATMAACTTTCGCTAAAGTTAAATAATATTTTTTATAAACACAACAACTTCACAACAAAAAAGCATTTAAAATTCTTTTACTCACGTATTTTAACATTATCGATATCTTTGTCATCATCACTAGAATCACTGGAGTCCGCATTTGAAGAACCGTATTTAAGGCTTTTCGCTAGCGCATCCTTTTGATTACTTTGCTTCTCGTGTTGCAATAGCACCGACATAATATCTTCATTCTCTTTTTTACTACGATTATTGGTTGCACCGCCCACATTTATCGTATGTTGTGTGGATGATTGCGCCGCTTCATTAAGTATGGCCTCGGTGGCATCATGAGCTTCCTCCGTTATTACCGTACTCTCGGTCATCCATACAGGACGTGCCTTACGCTCGGTAACTGCCTCCTGTATCTCACCGCCAATACTAACATCGACGCGGGTCTCTTCCACGGCAAATCCTTGATTGCGTGTTGCCTCACCTGACCATTGTTGGCCATCGGGCCGTTGATTCTGTGCTTTCGTAATGCTAAAAAATGTATATTATTGAAAATAAAAAATATTTTAACTTCCTTTTTAGCAGTAACTCAGCATACCCGCGTATTGTGTCGATATCCACAGGTTCAGGCTCGAGTATTTCTGGCGCTAGCTTAATGCCTTCCACTTCGCGTAACAAATCGTAGAGTGGTTGCAATTGTTCATTGAAACGTGCCAGCATTAACCGCGAGTCTTTCTTTGGCATTGCCGAGCTGTCTTCCTCGACAGGACTACCACAATAGGTGCAACGGAATTCTCCAGTATTGAAATCGAACAACTGATCGGCTTCAAGATCAGTGAATGTCTTATCGCAGTTTGTACATTTAAAGCTAGCACGGCTTGTGGCATCACGTTCTTCTGTTTCCATACGTTTACGCATCAAATCCAATTTATATTTAACAACATTCACAAAAGTTTTATAATTAATAAAGTAGTAGTTGACCTTTTGTGCCTTGCCATCGGGTCCGGTCTCCATTTTCAAGCGTATCTGTATGAATTTGTCATTGCGTAACGTCGATATGCGCGCACGCATTTGTTTCTTTTCGAAGCGTAGCAGCTCCGCAATATCGTCTTCCTTCATGCAAGGATTACGCACCAACATATCAATGATAAGTGCATCTTCAATGGAATAGAAGCCCCGTACAACAAGACGTGCCAATTGTTTCAAACTACTCGGCACTTCGGTAACATACTTGGTTTCTTTGGTATTGGCCATGCTTTGTGAGGGTGCTAATTTAAATACGTGTTTGTTTTTAGCTAAAAAAATTAAATTATGATATAACATTTTATTCTCAATTTGGCATTTATGCCCTGCAATAATAAAAGTTTTTGGGGGTTCCGTTACCCTTTGCACCCTACGTTTATATTGCACTGTTATTTGCAACATGTTTTACCGCGTCTGCGCGACGAAATTCACCCTGTTTGGCTACATGTTGCTGCAACATTTGTCAATACAACAACAGCGCTGTGTATTTCCACCGCTCAGCAACATGACTGGGAGGTGGAAACCGAATAAAAATTCAGTTCTGTGACGCGCGCATTCGGGTGAAAACAAAGAAAATTCGTGAAACTTACCTCGCTCGTCGATGTTCGCAAAAGATGCAGTGAATTTTCGTCGTCGAAGATTTTACGTTTTCTTCTCGTTTCCGGACTAAATTTCATAAAATCCTTATAGTACAATGCATTGTGCTTTGGATGGTGATAAATTTGTTTGGATCTTCGAGTTAAAAGCAGTGAATTTTTAATAGAAACGTTCACACGAAACGCGAATATGCCGTCGCCGATAACAGGGTGTTGCAAAGGCATGGTGCTGTCAAATCGACTGCGCTACCACTTCTGTTACGAAAAGCGCATATGACAGTTGGCAGCGTTCATGGCGTGCTGGAAAGAAATTTGCAAACACAAGTACCAACTGTGTGGGAATTTTGCATTGGAAGTGGTAAGGGATTTTATTTACATTTAAAAAATTATTATTTTTTGTGTTTAAGAGTAGAAGTAATAAATATTTGCTTGGGAAAATGGCGGATTTAACACAAAATTTTTTTATAAATGCAGGTCTTTGCGTGAAATATGTTAGTATTGTGTAGGAAAATGTATGCGATTCTAATAACTTCTTGTATTGTTGCAGAGAAGACTATGTATAACAACGCCATCGGAAAATACCGGATAAATATCCACCCGAGCACTGGAAGTTTTGGCGCAAAAACATTTAAAGCGTTGCTTTATCAAACTAACACAACAGGAAATAATTTTTGCAGTATATTTTATGATAACAGCTAGTGAACTTTTCAAATATACCATCTGATTTTGATTTTGCAGATTGAAATTTGATCCAAACTACTAATCCCTTTAAAGTAACTATAAGCAAACGTTGGGAAACCATTTCTTCCTTGATTAGTACAACGTTTTTTATGTTCTTGTGAAGTTTGATCTCCATGTGTCAAAAAGTATAGAAAATGCATCTTTATTTATTATAATTTTTTTTTGCTAAATTCAAATCTACATCTAAATCTAAAAATCAAATGTATTAGAATATGTGTGTTAAAGGGTATCTTAAAGTTTACACCACTATTCACGTCAGCGAAGAAAACTTTGTAAGTCATGCGGCCCAGTTGACTGGTGCTAAAAACTTTGTGAGTCAACAAAAATAAACATTTTAACACAAACAACGAACCATATGGTGCAAAAATAAAATAAACATTAATTTACTAGTTGGATGAATCAAATCGAAATAGTTGGTTTAACTTCGTAGTAGCGGTACCTGCAACTAAAGTAAACTTCAGTAATAAAATTCCAACATACATACACAAATGTGAGAAGTACGAAATCAACATGCTGTTATTTAAAGCAAATAGGAGTGAAGTGACTAACACAAGGTAGAAATATTACAGCCAGACTAGCGCTATTTACGTAAAACATGTATGCATATTTGTCTTTTGCATGCTTCAAGGCGCTTAGATACTGTGTTCTGTCTAGTGATTCGAGCAAAATGCATAATTGTAATAAGCATATGTATGTTTTTACTTTTTAGTATGAAAATACCGAAAAAGATGTATGAAAGTTCGCGTGCTGCAAACACGAATGTATGCATATGTATCTATGTATGTAGATCTTATATGTACATACATAGTATGTATATAATATGGATATATGCATTTGCATCCCTTACTGCTGTACAAGTGTCTGTGCGTTTGCACACTCATGACCGCTTGAGTAAATAATAAATGGGCCAGACGTAGGCGTCATTGAGTCTGGGCTGCATTAATAATTCGCACAGTATAAAGGAAAAGGAAATACAAAAACAAATTTCTTTTGGAATGACGTTGAGCAGGCAAGCAGTGGGCGTTGAAGTCAGATGCTATAATTTCTTTGTACATTTATTCGTATTTGCTCGCATATTCTTATACACGAAGTTTTGCTTAGGAAATGGATGAGTAAAGAATTTCCACGCGTAGAGTATATTTGCCGAACGAAATGCCTTCGTTATGGCATCAGACTTATTTTTGTGAGAGATGTTTGTAACTTCGAAAACTTTGTGTACATTTTTATTATTTACCCATAGTTTAGGATGCACAAGTTGTGAGTAAACCTACGCTATACAGTTATAACTCTGTTTCTAATTGCTAGATATGTAAATAAAGAAAATTAGACAAAAAACTTTTTTTAAAGAATGTGTTTTATTAAATTTAAAATTTTTTTTTACTTTAGACTGTTTTATGAAATTAAACGAAATATTTTGGAATCGGTAAGTATAACCCATCTACAGACGAGTTGAAATTAATAAATATCTAGATACTTGTTGAAACTTGATATACACGTTCCTTGCCAAAAAGTAAGGACGAGTGCTTTGACGCCATCAAAAAGAAAATCTATAAAGTGATTTTATAAGTGTAATTTGGCACAGAGGGCCGCAGTAGCAAGGCACATCTGTGAGCAAAAAATTTTGAAAAAGTTGGCGTGGCTCCGTCCTCTCAAATCCTTCAAGGAAAAATAACTAAATTCCCTCAATATGGGTAAATCGTATAAGAACCCTTATCGATAGTGTGAAAATATAAAAAATAGGGTTATAACATCACTCACTCTCCATATAACGGTACAGATAAAAACTACTTAAAGCACAATAAATCAATAAAGAAGGCGGCCTTATGTATTTCAACGGCTTTAATCTTTGCAAGTTGGGGAATATGATGGATAGAAAATGTTTGGTTTTTTTATTTCTTTTTATTTATTTTTTTTAATTTTTGTAAGTTTTTTGATTTATTTTTATATTTTTTATTTTTATTTTGGCAAGTTAATAACAATGGTCATTTAATAATAACAAAGTTTCAAAAATAGTCGAACTCAACGAATTTCGAAAGGTTTCATTTGTACATCTGCATCTCATTCTTTTAACAAAAAATAACTGCCTCCTTGATTTTGTTTCCGTTTTTATTTCGAAGTTTTAAATAGAAACTTGACATTTATACAAGGTACGAACGACGAACAACTGTCAAATTCGAAGATCGAATAAAATGTTTCGCAATATTTTCGCACATAAAGTCTGCGCAGGTCCTCAACTGAGAGTCGCTTATTCGGAGTACACACAACCAAAGCTTCCCTATGCATCCGCTCACACACGTAACACCCGTGGGGTTGCGCTCTCAGAAATAACCCAACCAAATACACCTGTGCCTAATTAGAGATAGGGAAGCACATTTCATACGCATATACGTACGTCAAATTGGAAAATAACAACAAATACACTGCGCATGTGCCATACCAAGTGTATTTGTTTGCTGCCTCGCAGCTCTTTCGAACAACCATTGAGTTTGCCTCGATTATTTATCTTTCGAAATTCTGTCTTTCACGCCAACAAAGAAAACTTTGAATGCAGTTTCAAGTCGTGCGCCAAGACATTCGGAGTTAATTCGCAGTTAATTCGCAGTCAGTTCGCTAACAGCTGAAAGTGACCAATAAATAAGTAAAAAAGTAAATAAGCAATTCTTGTGGCACACACAAAGGAAAATCTTTGAAAAGTATCTGCAAATAAATGACAGGTCACAAATAACATATTGTTGACAGCATTTTGTTGCTGTTGTGTCACAAAACGGAAAGCGGAAATTATTAGCGTAGCTGGCAAGTTACTGACAATTTGTCGGCAGGCTTTCCAGTCGAAATTTTAATAAAAGTAAGCGCTTGAAAATAACTGCAATACAAAATCTTGTTGCGGGAAAAGTGGACGCCCTTAAAGAGTTTGAAAGTTGTTGCAAGTTTATTGTGGTGGCAAGTGGTGGTGTGGGTCAGCTATAAAGCTCAGCGCAAATGTGTTTTGGGGTGGAAAGGCCATTCGGTGTGTGGAAAATGTGAAGTGTGGCGTTGCACTAGCAGTAGCGTTTGCATTAGCAGCAGCACTGTCTGCCAGTTTTTTAAATAATTGATTTTTATTGTATGTGCGTGTGTTTTGCTTTATTCAGACGAGCGGTGTGAATAATAGTAAACAGCAGGCGTCTATTAATATTATTTAATACAGTGACGGCGTATGTGTGCAAATAATTTTTGGAAATATTTCTATTGTGTAGCTACGTCTGCGAGAGGTGACCCAACGGCGGCAACAGCAGCAAAAGCGGCAACGTGTGTGACAGCGTCGTGCTACAATCAAGTATGTTGAAAAAAAGCTACCCTTTTACAATCGTAAGCAAAGTTTTATTTTTAACATAAGCTTAATACAACTTTAATTTAGTGAATTAATGGTGAATCGCAGAATTTTTGTTGCTATTGTGAGAGGTATGTGCAATAAGCTGTATGAAAATTACGTAGTTTGTTGTTAGTGAAAGGTTTGAGCGCATTTTAAGTTTATTATGTACAAAGTAAAGAAAAATGTTTAACACCATAACATATAACTTTTTAATCCTCTTGTAATGTTAATAAAATAATTTTTTGGGCTTTAATGAATTAGAAAACTAAAAATTTAAAAAACACAGTTGTTTATTGCGTGATAATAATTTTTCAATTTTTTTATTCGTTTTACTACTTCAATTTACCGCAACATTTCCAAAATTTTCCAAGCGTTTTGTTATTAAAATATTATCTTATATCAGGGTGTGCGAAAACATATAATAGACGATATCATTCTAGAAATAAAAAATTAAAAAAAATTTGCATCCTGCAGCAAGGCTTTGTAGGTTTTTTGAAACAAAAAGTGAATTATTTTCAACAGTTAAAACAAATTGTTTTGCGTGTAAGGTGACCTGTATAAAAGAAAAAGTAAATTTTATTACAAATTGTAAATTTTTTGACAGTTATAATGTTTACATAAAAGTTGCGTGTCACGTTTTGTTTAGGATAAACTCATAAGCTACTGCATCGGTTTTAGAAAGTGTACAGATTAAATAAACTTAAGAAATTTTCTCAATCTTAATTATGTCAAAATTCAAAAACCATTCAGTAATAACACAAATAAGGCAAATCTAAGTCCAGGTGTCGGCAAAACTTTATTTTAAAAATTTTGCGAAAGATTTCAAAAAATCGACTTTTTTGAGAATTTTTTTGAGAGAGAAAGAAATAGTTGATTAAAGTGAAATTTTTTAAAGTTATATATTTAAACATCATGCGCAAATTGTTGGATACGAAATCTTTTATATTTTGACTGTGGGAAGCAATTGCCCGATGAATCTCGCATCTGCATTTGCCGGATGAAGAGCAGGATGCAGGCCGCAATTTCTATCCGAAACAAAAAATTCAAAGAGATTCATATTTGTTAATAACTTATCTTCTAGTTAAACTAAGAAAATTCCAATAATTGTGAAAAATTTTTGATACTGAAAAAAAGCGGTTTTTAACAAAAAATTTTTTGATTTATCTTGTTTAAAAATAATTTGACTTTTCTCAGTGTTTTTAGTTTAAATAGAAAATAATTTTATGCCAAAGATAATAAACTTTGCCCTAATTCCATACGACTTTTAATCTTTTTCTTTCCTGTCCGCTAATTAAGCAAAATCGTAAAAATGAAAAAATCGAGAAATTCGCGCGTTAAAATTTTCGCTTTCTGCCCAAGTACTCATATCCCTGCTTGACTCTCGGCCACTATTCACACTAGGTCATGGTACTACTTAGTCTTATTGCCATATTTTATTTTCTGTCAGCTAAAATTATATTAAAATAATCTTCAAAATATACATATATGTATATCTGACATAAACTTGAAGAGGCTGCATTAATATAATATGTGACCTGGTCTACGGAAAGGGGGCTTAGGTGTCAAAAAATCAATTTTCACTTTTTAGTTGATTCGGATGGAAGATGAAATGCTTTTTCACGTGATAGAAAACTAGCTTTCGCACGTCAGCTCCCTTTTCGTAGACCAGGTCACATATATTGAGTTGATATGCAAAACGTCAACTAGAAGATCGGAATTGATTAATTTAGCGATTTGTGGTATGGACTAATCAATTTCTCTCATATAATTTTTAAGAAAGATTGTCTACTTAATCTGACACTTAATTTGAAAGATTTTAACCAAGCTAAATAATTTAAATTTGGAGCAGAGATTTATATGGGATTCAATTGGTTGCCCAATTTCACATATTTTCGCATTAAACTCAAATTTTATATTAAGTATATGGTAGATAGGGGTAGTATTGACGCGATTTTATCTATTTTTGACATTACTGCAGAAAAAGATGATCTTTGAGCTTTATTCAAGTACCTCGCATACCGTGAACAATATGTAGGGATTAAAGTTAACCGGACGTTTGAAAATCCAGATACTAGTTTTTATCCGACACCATTCATTTTAGGAAAAAATACTCATAATTTCTAAAAAAAACTCACACGATTTTATTAACATAGTAAGTCATATATTGACCGATATGGGCGGTGTAAAGTCAGACGAAAGATCGACTCGAAATTTTTCTATTAGGGGCTAAGATTTCAGATAGGGGACACGATTCCACCTATTTTTGACACACAGGCATACATTTATAAGGCAAGGATTTTATCCGAATTTCAATAATATATTGCACACATTAAGCCATATTTTAAGTGCACATTCAGTCGAAGGCACTGGGGTTATTTTCGGTATCTGGGGACTTTAACAGTTATGATGCGATTTTGGCAATTTTTAAACTCGAGATGGAATAGGCGTGGTCTTTCGCCAATTTTCGCAGTGGAACATAGGAATCGGAAAATATAATTGGCGATTTTTTTTTTTAAAATTGGTCGAGTAGGTTCGGAGATATGTTATATCCCGTAAATGTGTTCGGTGTCATGCCCATCATCCACTTTTGATATTGACTTCTTCTTTTGTGTCATATTGAATGCTAAATTGAATATCTCTGACGCATTTAGTTATTGATTTATCGCACTTTTAGTAGTTGTTAGCAGAACCTTTATATGGTTAGTGGGCGGGGTACAATCTCAAAAGCAATTGTTGAGAACGGACCAATTAAATATTAACTGCCACACGAACTAGCATATTAAAATGAAGATAAAGATCGATTTAATCACTGTTATGCTATAAGAAATGCTCCCGTGAAGTTATATTATGCTCCTAAATAGGATCGGACAATAACTTATTTAAAATTTAATACCTATGTGTATTGTAGAATAAAGTAGTTTTCAATACCATAACTCATATGCTGTTATGGTCCGATATGCCTGTTTAGGGTATAAAAAGAAAGTATAAGAACTATTTTTGCAACTCTCCTTCAACAAAAATCACCAAACTTTGACAAATTATTATTATTATAGTTGAAAAAATACAAATTTTATATTCTAGGCTCCATTTATTATGTTCACCTCATTTTCATTATACCCTTGCAATACGTTGCTTCAGAGTATAATAGTTTGGTTCACCTAACAGTTGTACGTTTGCCCTAAAACTAGTCGAGATATATACGTGGCAAATATTTTGAAAAAGTGCTCGTAGTGCATTTAATGTACATATCTATGGTACCACCCACACAGCATGAAAATGAGAGAATTCGGATTCCAACCACGCCTACTTCCCATATATACAACTTCAAACTCCATTTGATTCTTTCACTTTCCAGTATACAAATCAAGAAGCAATTACTATAAATGAATACAACTTTGCAGGAATAATGCCTTTAAAGTATGACAGTTTATGACCAAAAATTGTATAAATGGAAACTGTTCAAACCCCTGGGTACCGAAAGACCACATAGTCTACAGTCGACTTTTTGCAGAAAATTTTGATCAATGTGTGTCATAATAGTATGCGGTTTATCAAAATTGATTTGAATAGGTTCAATACTTCTCTAAGTCCCCATATACCTAGTATAGAGATTTTCCAACTTGCGGGTGACTTTATACCGCATACATCAGCCAATATGTGAGTTATCTTAGTAAGATTTAGTGTGCGTATTTTTCTAATAACGGTGAATTTTTGTGCTTGGAATGAGTAAAATAGTGTGTAAACTCGTCCAAGAATCCATATAACTAACAAGCCTTATGTGTCTGAAAGTATTACCCTGGCGTTAATTCTTGCAAGTTGCAAGAGTATGAAATGTTCGGTTATAACCTTACTTAGCTCTTCCTTACTTATTATAAATAAAATTTGACAGCTGGACCCTCCCACTAATATTATTTTGCTCATATAAATCAGGTGCACCGAATTAAAAATTCGTATTCACTTTCGCATCTCGTAATTCATTTTTAAAAATTGTTGCTTGTAAATTAATTAACCGAAGGCACAACAACAACGGTAAACAAAGACAAAACAGCACAACACGTGATTTACGTTCGCTTATTTTGTTTTATCGCCGCTGCGACAACAGTGACAGCAATGGCTGTCAACGTGTGCCACCAATTACATGTATACTTATTTCAATTTTTTTATTTTATTTTTGCCAAACAACCCTATTGTAGTAGTATACAGCAACACGGCAACATATGCATGTCCACACATGTGCATTTAAGTATTTTATTCACACACATACTACGCAAATGCTTGTGCGCTTTTCCGCGCTTGTGTACAGAGGCCGTGATGTCATTTACCAATATGCCTTGAGAGATGCGACGTGGATTGGAAATATTTTGAACTTTGTGCAAACTAGTAAAATCGTACATTGGCCGAGTTTTATTTGTTTTCTTTTTTATTTCCTTTTCCTTTACATACCCATACTAAGGTAGTTTATCTGAGTTTGCTTTAGAATTTAAACTCAATTTTCTTTAGTAGAACACATTAGGAAAAACCTACAATTCTTAGTATGTAGCAAATTTTTGATAGACGCCTTTTAGGCGTTCGCTTGAGTTGAGTTCTTTGTACAATGCTTTACCTGTGGAAGACTACAGTGAATTTAGTGAAGTCTATTTGATTGAAAAGTTGAATCGAAGATCTGGATGCACTTTCAGAAGATCCTGGATAAAATCTTATATATCATTCTCTTACACAGGAGGAAGAATGGTTAAAGTATACCACTTCCATAGGCGCATTGCCTATAAATAAATTGTCCTTAAATACATTAAGTATTCTGATTATGCTTGCAAAGAAAAAACGTTTCTTCAATCATTTATGAATAATAATACAGCAAATTTAGACAGTTGTATTATATACTAAATAGCTTTTGGACACATCATGTCCCGCTACTTTATCTTAATTTAAATACGCCAGTTTATAAGAGTAAAATCAGTACTTATAATACCGTAATACTTATTCAAAAAGTTTTTTGTTTTTTAAACATCAATTGCACGAAAACAACATAAAAAATGAAGATTTAACAAGAGAAACCTTCCACAAAAAATAAGAATATCTGTTTTCAAAAATAGATAGTTTGCTATGATGAAAGCAACTTTGTCAAATCCGATCCGATGCAATAGTTTATATGAGGAGAGAAATAAATTTAGCACTCAATCCCCTAAGCACTGTAAAGGCTCTTCAAGTAGGATTTCAATTACTATTGAGTGGACAACGAGGTCTACCATACTTAATCAACATCAATATAAAGATATTCTGGGAAAGGGTACGTAGACATATGCATATTTACATATACATATGTATCTATAACTTCAGACAAGAGAAAAAAACGAAAACTAATCCCTGCCGGCTGTGGTTGCGGGTACCAAACCCTGCGCATAACCCTGTGGAGGGGATGTTTCGCCTTTTCACTTTAGCTCGCCTTTAAACGGATGTTCTTAGGCTACCCAGAGGATACTTGGTCAAAGAGCGGAAGTCGTGAGCTGCTTGAGCCATATGCAAAATAATCTATGACAACAACTGATGAGTCGACGTTGCGAGTTCTCGAAAGAAAAGTTCTGCGAAAGATTTATGGTTCTTGTTGTTGCGTTGTTGCGTTGTCCACGGCGAATATCGCATTCGATGGAAGGATGAGCTGTGTGAGATAGATGACGACATTGATATAGTTCAGCGAATTAAAAGACAGCGGCTACGCTGACTAGGTCATGTTGTCCGAATGGACGAAAACACTCCAGCTCTGAAAACATTCGACGCAGTATCCGTCGGGGGAAGCGGAGGAAGATTTTAGAACTTGTTTGGTATGGTCCCATTATAAAGAATTCAATTCAGATCCTTATGAAAAGTGCACCAAATTCAGTAATATATGTGGATTTTACGGTTTCCACAAGCAGCCGGTCGTAAATAATATTGTATATACCTACAAGCAAGTATAATAATATAGACACTTATGTATCTAAACATGCCCTTAAATGGCTTTATCGTTGGCAATAGCACGATTGTTTTGTGAACGTTTTCCTGGTGTGTGAGCACAAAAATATTTAACCGATTCTAAACACGCGTCTTTTCTACTCTCTCTTTGCAACTGGAAACTGTCGCATTTGGCAAAAACGGAAACGCGTGTATTTTATTTGAAGTCTCATAGACATAAGTATTTAGGTATATGGTACATATTTTCAAATATTTATCTATGTGAATGGAAATGATGATGCCTTATTAAGGCTTACATTTTTCAACTGAACAAAGATTTCAAAAAAAAAAAAAAAAAAAAAAAAAAAAAAAAAAAAAAAAAAAAAAAAAAAAAAAAAAAAAAAAAAAAAAAAAAAAAAAAAAAAAAAAAAACTGCTATAAAGCTAAAAAATTATGTGCTAAACTAGCTAGTATTTTACAGATTAGGATTAGTTTGTTTTCAGAGGGAACTAGTTGCTTAAATCACCGCCGCTCTTAGAGATCCTCCGAAAAAAACTGATTTCGAATATTATTTCAATTGCTGCTATTTTGCATCAATATTTCAATATACATTTTTTATATTCTCAATTACATGATTAACAATGCCTTAAAGGAAGAAATATGTTCAGTCTTTTCTATTAGCGAAATAAATAGTCAAAGTTAAGCCTTCGCAGAGTGCTCTAGACTGGCCCACAACCTTAAGGGGTTATTAAAAAAATATAATTTTCAACTTTTGTAATCTTCGGTTCTCTATTATACTATAACTCAACACAATCACTGGTATTTTCAAGGAAAGCATACACAATCAAAGCAAATTAAGCAATATTCTTCATCAATAGAAAAGTGCGTGACAACTTAATTAAGGAAACTTCGAAATTACGAGTTCCACCTTTAAGAAGAAGACATTCGATAAAACAACTGGTTAAAGCTCGAACGCCCTCTAATTAAATATTTAAGTTTTTCTTGATTCGACTTCAGAAGTTATTGTTTACAAATAAGCTGGGCAAGCCAGGATTTAGAATTAGTTCGTAAACAATGGAGCAGTCAAAAAGCAATCGCCCAGATTCATGCAAAAATATCTATATTTAGTTAACACAAGTAGCCTAATCGTATCTAATATTGGATTCAGAATATTAATGAAATATTAACTCATAACTTATTCATTACAAACTATGCTTTTACATTATTTTTAGAAGGGGCTATTGCTTTACTTTGGTCCTGGAAACACATAGTAGCCCATACAGCGCCACATATACATATGTATGTGTGCATATAATTACCGGTGCTTTTGTTGCTGTAACCGTCGCTCTGTATCATGGCATTCTGCCTCATTGTTTGGAATATCGATTTTCCTGAGGCTACAACAACCGAGCCACTAATACACCAACGTTTAGCCAATGTGTCTGTGTAAATATATACTTAATGGTACACACGAATTTGTATATATGTACATATGTTTGTGTGTTTATGTGTGTGCGTAAATAGAAGTACTTGTGTACTCGGATATATTATTATAACTCGAATTCTAGCTATTCCTTTATTCCTTTGATGTGGTGTGTTAGCTTCTCTAAACAAAAGCAACAAATAAAACATTGACTATGGCATACATCTTCGGCTTTCGATTTTCGCTTGACTTGATAGTTGTTTTGACGTTACTGCTCACTTCAACTTATATTCTTCGACTCAGTTTTAACACGTATTTGTTTTATCTTCTTCTGCTTAAGGATTTTCGCGAAACTATTTGGTTAGTCGTTTGGCCTGAAATTTCGTATTTCTTCGTACACGCGTGCGTATCTTTTAGCCGGCAACTAATGTGGTATCTATAAAATCTCATTTACTTTTCTGCGTTCTTCTTCTATCATTGTTTTAGTTTCATTATTGCGAAGTCACTTTTATTCTGCCAAAATAATATATATATATGTATATGTACATATTTGTTTGTAGCTTATAGACGTGGGTAAGAAATGGGTAAAATAAGCTATAAAAGGCTTTTTATTACGTAGCAGACTTTATTGTTTGCTGTAAAAAGTGGCTAGAATTATGGTATATGTGAGTGGCGAGCTCAAAAGTAGACGGTAATACCCAAACGAAGGCAAGAGCTGATAGACAGGTTTAAATTAAAAATATATATATCGGGTGATTTTTTTGAGGTTAGGATTTTCATGCATTAGTATTTGACAGATCACGTGGGATATCAGACATGGTGTCAAAGAGAAAGATGCTCAGTAT
>NW_017537445.1:1048334-1051563 GCF_001853355.1 Bactrocera latifrons
AGCCGCGGTCAACATTTAAATGAAATTATCTTCAAAAAGTAAATGTCATGAACCAATCTAACGTTTCAAATAAAGAACCGATGAGATTTTGCAAATTTTATGCGTTTTTTTTTTTAAAAAAGTTATCAAGCTCTTAAAAAATCACCCGATACATGTTTAATTCTGATATAACAGTATTTTCAGAGTTATAATCCGATCAAGCATTAGTAACTAAAATGTTATTTTTATAAAAGAATTGTAGTTGAACTTGACGATATTTCTTAAAATTAAGATGTATGGACTTTTCAAAACATGTATTTTAGGCATCCCATTTCAGTGATACACGTATCAAAACGTTCTGAGTTTGTACTATATGTTGGGTATTACATCAAAAATATCAAATTTTACGACAGTACAGTACGAAGTTGTGAGTTGCTAGATTGCAGGACTGGTGTTGCCAAATCACGAAATATAAACTACCTACTATAAGCTACCTACAAAGTACGTTCCAAAGTAAACAGGCGCTATCTATATGTCGACTGGTGCGTTGGAATCTGCTATATCTATCGATTGTCCAGTGCGAATTTCATGACATTTAATCGTTTGGAAGTGAAGTTATTGCGTTTTAAGTATCAGTATGTTTGTGTTATCGGTGCGAAAATGAGCTTCGAACAAAGGGCCAATATTAAATTTTTTTAAATTGATGAAACAAGTTTATGGCGATAATTGCCTATCCCGTAGCAGAGTGCACGAGTGGTTTTAACGTTTTCAAAGTGATCGTGAGCTAATAAATAACGATCAACATATGGGCCAATTAAAATCCGTGATCTCCGGAAATTCCATCGAAGCTGTGTGTGAATTCAACAAAAATCAGCCGAAATCATCATTGAAATTGAAAGAAATGGAATTGAACATCTTCCAAACATCGATTTATCTCATTTTGACCGAAAATTTGGGCTTACGAAAGGTGTGACCCGCACAAATTGACTGACGATCAAAAATTGCTCCGCATCCAACATTAAAGGGACGATTATTTGACCAAAAATCACATTCACCTGATATGTAACCGTGGGGGGGACTTCTTCCTTTTCGACAAAATGCATTTGCCCATGAAAGGAAAGGATATGCATACGTAGAGGCCAATCAAAAGGCTTGCAACGGCATACTGGCGGCCATACCGGCCAACGAGCTAAGACATAGGTTCGACATGCTTTTGGACCGTGCAAAAAGCTGTATTGAAGCAGAAGAGGATTATTTTGAATAAAATAAACTTGATTTTGACGGAAAAACCATTGGTTATGCTTTTTTCTGTTTACTTTGCAACGCATCTTGTACATATAGTTTTTCACCAGGGTGATACACTGATTAAGGCGACCCTCCACATTTCCGACTGTTGTGTTTTCAACGCTTTGGAGCGGGTTCATCGTGTGCAGTCCACAAGAATGACTGTCAATTAGAATTCGCAGTGAAATAATGGCGTTATATTTCATCTATCCTCACATATCGAAGCAAAACTTCGGGTTTATTACGCTTGAACATTTTCAAACAATGCTCCGAATCATTAACTCGTCGTTATTTTTGGTCAAAAGTCAACTAGCGTGACACCAATTTTTGGGATTTTATTGTTTTATTGGGCGTTCACCGCGTTTACCGTCTTCGGTAATCATTTCACCAAGTCTAAACAAAGCATACCAATTCTTGAGGATTGATTTTCCTGTGCTCTTCAACGTTTCCTTCTGTGTGCTACAAACAATGTGGCAAATTTACCCTATTGCAAGTAACCGGTGTCAAAATATTATATAGAGATATTGGGTATATCTGAAAAGCGTATTACTATTTTGTTAAAAAGAAAATTAAAAAATTGTGGAGAAAATGTCGATGTGATGCTGTAAAGTAAATCACCGCAATAAAACTCATCACTACTTAACTTTTTCTCTGGAAGAAGTTTCACCCTCTTCGACAAAGTTCTCCACATTTAATCGATATCTATTTAACAATAAAAAAAAATAATCTTAATCATTTCTGCACCAAAAATGGCTTTGTTAGATGGCTGAATGTATTGACACTACGAGATTTCTACATGCAGCTCCGGTTCTTATAAATTTAGTGGCATTTGACTAAAGAAACAAAAGAGTTGTGTTCTAGTTAAATCTAGTAATCTAACTTAAATCGTTAATATTTAGGTTACAAAATAATCGTCATGGACCTTTTTTGAAAAGCAATCAATTTCCTACAGCATCCATGAAAAGAAATATTTTTTAAGTGGTTCCAAACGCGATACAATGTTTTCTATCTGATAATAAGAAAAAAAAATACCATTAAGAGGAGGACCTTTTAAGATCACATATAAGTTTTCCTTATTTTAACGATGATATACTAACCTTTTATATAATTTTGGATTCATTCAAAGGCCCCCTTAAACACAGTGAACTAAAAAGGTCTTGTACCCAAAACTATAATAACCAAAAACCTCAGAATTTTCTTTGTACCATGCAGTATGTCTATGGCTATGAAAGCTACAGGCCACCATATTCCTTGCTTGCCATGCATAATCCACTTGAACCATCACTGTTAGCCACTTAAAATGAAGACAGTCCCGGCGGTTGATTGACGGGCTTGTTTGTGCACATTTCGGTATATAAATACATTAAGTACATAGAAAAGTTTACATACCCACGTACCTATAAGGTATTTGCTTTAATTTTCTTCTTTTGACATACTTTTACGTTTATTTTCAACACAAACATCTGTAGTTTCTATATTTTATTTTCTCCTGCGGGTTTCTCAAAGCGCGTGTATACAGAGTTTCTCCTACATACATAAATGCATTCTATGCGTTTGCCACATTTACACACTGGCCTCCTTTATTGCTTCATTAGAAGGACAGTTCTCAAAGTAGTTGAAAAAGTTGTTTAACTTTCTTGCTCAAACGTGCTGGGTTTTCCACAAAGGTACAAGTATATTATGTGCTGACCCTGTGCAAAAAAAATAAAATTTACTTAGACTGCCAGCATAGTCGCTTATTATTTCATTGCATTTACTCTAATCTAATGGAAGAAATTCGTAATAGTTTCTTTATGTGTCCAAAAATCATAAAAAATGCATGCTTTGCAGTACTGAAGAAGCTTTGTTATCAAATACTGAAATTAGTTTACAGCATCACATTTATGTGGCACGTGGTATACAGAGAGATTTGCCTTGCCTCTAGTTAATTCTGTACGAAAAAGTGGTAACGACGGCTGATTTTTAT
>NW_017537445.1:1052253-1078409 GCF_001853355.1 Bactrocera latifrons
TGATGACATGTACCAAATATGGGTGAAATCGGTTCACAACCACGCCTGAAATCTCGATTATCACTTTATCATGCGAGAGTATAAAATGTTCGGTGATACCCGAACTTAGCCCTTCCTTACTTGTTTACGTTAGCGGCTGTTTGAATATTTTTATTGTTTGAGGGTTGTCTTTACAAATCGTTAAATTATTTTGAAGTTTCGCTACCGAACGTGTTCATACATGTTGCTACGGAGTATAATAATTTTGTTTACCTAACGATTCATAAAGGCACTTTGGGACGACATTTCAAGCTCCTTATGTACAATTGCAAACGAAACCTTTGGTTTTCGGAAAGAAAACAAAAAAACAGCTGGTGCAATGAGGAGTGCTGTGTCGCAGTGGAGAGAAAATGGACTGCCTACATTATAACGTTACCGTCGATGGGATAAATACCGAGAGTTAAAGAGAGAAGCGAGACGTATTTGCAGACAAAAACGGAAAGGTCAAAATGCGCGAGTACACAGACCTTGACAAGCTGGTTGACATTGGTAATGCTCGAAAAATTTACGAATAGATTCGCGACTAACAGATGGTTTTAAGACTGGAGCATACTCTTGTAGAACCCCCAGAAATAATCTATTGACTGATGCCAAGAAGATCCTAAACTTATGGAGGGAACACTTCTACAGCCCAAGCAGAGTAAGAGACATACCTTCACTCCATTGGAATGAGCAGTTGGAGATGAACCTGGCTACATTCGAAATCTCCTATTGGCGCCAAACAGCACAAAGGAAGAACGACTGGCGGGCTGTTGTAAACTCGGCTGTAACCGCGAAAGCGGTGTCTACGCCAATAAAGAAGAATAATCTAAATTAACCGTGATATAGATAAACTTATATGTACATAAATGGTGCAGATGGGCATACATTCCATATGATTTTTTCACCTTATGAATCTTTGTACGCAAAGTGTATTTAACGTATGCAATCTCACGTTCAAAGTGAACGTCTGTTTGGCGAAAATATCCATCAATCTATGAGGTATTATGACGTGATGCCACAGATGAATAACATCGGTTAAATGCTTCCCCTAACTCTTATATATTTAATGGAAGAATTTTTAAGATACAACTTTTGTCATCAGCTGAAAGTCCTTCCCCGTCTTCGACCCTTGCCAATTGCCTAACTCTTGCAAGAGAATAGTCATGTAAAGTATGGATGTCCCACGAACTTACGGAGCCACGTCAAAAATATATTGTTGAATTTATAAACTATCGGCAGACATTTTTCTCCTTTGAAGTATAAATTGTGTCTCAGTCGTGTTTTCTGAGCTTAAGTTACTGACGATAATCTGAGTTACTGTTTTGGCAATCCTGTTTTAGATCAAGAGCTAGGGCTATGTATAAGCTTTCATCTCATGGCGTATATTCTTGTAAAAGATGAACGGTTATCTCACTACTGATGTACAAATACTAAGTGCATCTCTCCGACGAAGTGAACTCATAGTGAAGCGAAGGAGAGCCGCCATTATGATTTGGAATTCCCGAAATCAACTAACTTATTCTAAAATATATAGCAAATAAATATTTATCTGCATAGGAAATCCTTTTATTAGGATGTCTCTTAATCAGCAATACCAACTATTGATAACTATGGCATAACATTCTACGCTCCTGAATAATAAAAACCCAAATCACCACACGACCGACATTGCTATTGATTTCGGTAGCATTCCCAATCAGCTATTGATGTAGGTGGCGATAAACCAGAAATTGTTTAACAACAAAGAAATTCTGGGAAAATTGTCGCTGTGCTTTAGTGTTTGATACAGCAAAAAATGTTCCCTGTAATTTCATAGAGACTTGTCAATACAGTTCGCACAATCAACCATTCAACATTTCATTTGTTCAGCCAATTCAGAATTGAAAGCCGGTAGTTAAGGTAACAGTATGGGCCAACTTCAGCTATTAAACAAACAAGATGAAAAAGTGATTGAGTACATAATACTCGTGCTGAATGCGAGCGTGTCTCGCATAGGTGGGCAGGGATTGCAGGCGAGTCGCACGAGATGGTTGCGCAAACTTTGCAGTGGCTTATCATTTGCTGTTAACTGTCCACATCATGGCGATTGCTTTTCGAAATTTTGCTTTATTTTCTAGGTTTATAGTCGAGGCACCTTCTGTTGTTGTGATTAAACATGCTCGTACACTTTAGCTGGCACAAGTATGCAGTTTTGTTGATCTGGGAGTAACTATGAACCCCAAACTTAATTTTAATCTTCATACATCTTCCAAAGCTAAGGGCGCTCTTAGTTTTGTCAAATGTTGGTCTAAAGAATCTAGAGAAACTTACCACAAAAAATCGTTTTACTTCTTTGGTGAGGAATATATTAGAGTATGCTTTTGTGATATGGAACCCTAGTTGTCAAGTAAATTCGGAGAAGTTAAGGTCCGTTCAAAAACATTTTTTACATTCCGCCGTATTTGTCACGATTTCAATTTTTATTTCAGCACATTTGATCTAACAGGCTCACTCTTTATTATTAAAAATATTATTTAATCTACATTTAGCAAGTAACATTTAAAAATAATAACTTACTTTATACTAATTCTTAATTCTGGCTTTTAAAATGTTTGTTTCTGTAGCTGAGCAGCTTAAGATTGCAACGCTTAAAACTCCCTTGCCTATTATCACTCGGCTAATTTCGCTCATTGGCGTATTGCGCTGCTCGCGTCGATTAGGCGGGAGGAGGGTAATCGTTGGGTATTATTATTAAAAACAAGTAAGGAAGGGCTAAGTTCGGGTGTCACCGAACATTTTATACTCTCGCATGATAAAGTCATAATCAAGATTTCGGGCGTGGTTGTAAACCGATTTCACCCATATTTGGTATATGTCATCAGGGTGTTAAGAAGATATTATGTACCGAATTTCATTGAAATTTAATTGAGTACTTCCTGAGATATGGTTTTTGGTCCATAAGTGGGCGACGCCACGCCCATTTTCAATTTTTAAAAAAAGCTTCCTTCTGACATTTCTTCCGTAAAATTTAGTGTTTCTGACGTTTTTTGTTAGTCGGTTAACGCACTTTTAGTGATTTTCAACATAACTTTTGTATGGGAGGTGGGCGTGGTTATTATCCGATTTCTTCCATTATTGAACTGTATATGGAAATGCCGAAAAGGAACGACTCTATACAGTTTGGTTGACATAGCTATAGTAGTTTTCGAGATATGTACAAAAAAGTTAGTAGGGGCCGGGGCCATGCCCACTTTTCCAAAAAAATAACGTCCAAATATGCCCCTCCATAGCGCGATCCTCTGTGCCAAATTTCATTTTAATATCTTTATTTACGGCTTAGTTATGACATTTTATAGGCTTTCGGTTTCCGCCATTTTGTGGGCGTGGCAGTGGGCCGCTTTCGCTCATCTTCGAACTTAACCTTCTTATGGAGCCAGGAAATATGTGTACCAAGTTTCATCATGATATCTCRATTTTTACTCAAGTTACAGCTTGCACGGACAGACGGACAGACAGACATCCGGATTTCAACTCTACTCGTCACCCTGATCACTTTGGTATGTATAACCCTATATCTGACTCTTTTAGTTTTAGGACTTACAAACAACCACCACAAAACTATAATACTCTCTTTTGCAACKTTGTTGTGAGAGTATAAAAATATATATATATACATTTGACTCAACGGTTAGCTTAGCCAACATCTTGACTGATGCCGAATGTACAAAAAAATCACCAGTTACAAAGTCCGTAACCCGTTTATACCTGTATAAGCGTTGGTTGAAGTGTACTAAATATCCTAAGTTAGAAGTGGACCGCTATCGCTACTTGATGCTCGTGTGACGCCTTATAGCATAAAAACGTTAAAAAGCTCCGTCAAAAAGCGGTTACATCACAGAATTTGAATTTAAGCTTAGAAATTAATCCCATTGTTTTCGTATAGCGATCCCAGCGTAGACGAGGAACAAGGTTTGATCGACAGCGAAATTAACCAATTCTGTTGAGTTCTTAGTCATAACTGAATAATTATACCTGATTCACCCGAGAATCTCTCAAGACCATTCTAGATAAGACCTTAACCGTAGTCTTTCATAGACCTGCAAGTTTAACGCATGATACAATAGTTACGGGGAAAAGGAGGGACTCGAAGCGAGTTCATCTGAGAACTAGGAGGTTTGGATAAGTTGCTCAAGAAAACACTGTGAATATGTTCATGCTTCGGTATTTCTGGAAATTCAGCTTAACACAATCGATGGACTCACCGGCACAATAGAGTGTAACTATGTGAAAACTAAAGCGACCATTCTGAAAACATAATTGTTACATCTGTGTGTATAAGTGTGCGAAAGTATGTAAGGCTGCGCTTTGGATATTGCCGTAAGGTAGCGCTTACTTGAACAAAAATTATTATTAGTTATTATCTCATAGCATTTCCTCAAACTTTTGTCAATTTATTTCGTTTTTTTTTATCTTTTATCTGCTTTATCACGCATTTCCTCTTACATCGCTTCATAAAAGACTTAATAACTCAACGCTTATGCGGTCGCATACCTTTGCAGCCACCTCTCCTCCTTTCCATTTCCCTTTACAACGCAGCAAACGCGCTCGCTCGCGAGTATTTGCTACAGTTATCTTCCGCGCTTTCTTCGTCTGTCAGTTTGTATTTAGTTGAGATTGTCGACTGATGATAATATACCAATTTGGTTAAGTGGCCCTATGCAGCAGACTCGCAAACACCACTGCTTTGCGTTGGCCCAACGCTTTTGCTTTTGAGGTTGCTCATACCACACGTTGTACATTCGGCATCGGGCAACGAACTTTACGAAACACTACTATTTATTTAGTTTTCCGCACTTGGTTGTTTATTTGCGCTTGCGAATAGTAATGTGTATGTGACTTTCAGCTTTTAACTTGGCGTCGATGAAAAGCAGTCAAAAGGAAACGCCGCATTTATGTATATGTATGGCAATTTATACATATATGTACATATGTATGTAGTGGTAAAATTTCGTAGAGTGAAAAGGCTATTCAGCGTCGTTGTTGGTTTTTATAAGTACGTCTGCTGTTGTTTTTGTTGCTTTTAGTTTTGTAGCTCTTAAAATTTCACTGCTATGCGTCAGCCAATATTGCGGCTGGTCAGTGGAGAGGATATGGCGTTTGTGCTTTGCCCGGGCAATTAAAATGATGAATGTCTGTTATTTGCGTTGAAGCCTAAATGAAGTGGTTTCGTCATGCACTCGAGGCGGTTTTTCTTTGTTTTTAGCAAATACGCGTTCCGCTATGCTCAGCAAATAGGGCTGTGGAGCATGCTTTGACGCCAAAAACTAGAATATTCGGAAATTTTACGAGAATGACGCATGTTTTTTATTTATATAAAATAAAACATATAAAAACTCATCAAAATCTCCAATAGTTTGGCTTTAATCAAATTTGTTAAGTGAAGCTACTAAAAAAAATACATAAATGTATCAAATAAAAAATGTCGGCGGTTAGGACAACATTTCGAGCATAATAATAAGTAACCCGCAAGCGTTTTAATTATCTACATTTAGTCCATGTAGACCGCACCTGGTAAGTCACAGAAGACGGTGGTTATAATCTTTCCACTAGATACGACAGTCTTCGCCTTTTTAGAGCTGATTGGAAAGGTGACATTAACTATTTAGACTGCTCCTTGGTCTCGGGCATATAACGGGATTTTCAATAGAAATGCTACAAAAGTAGATTAATGGGACCATCAAAAGACGCCAAAGTTTTTCCCGTCTCTTTAACATTTCTCTTCAGTAAGATTTGTCATTTCATCATGGAAAGATATACGACCGCACAACTAGTCGAAATTATTAAAATTTACTAGCGAAACTCGGAGTCAGTGGCCACAATTTTAAGAGTGAATTTTTCAATAAGAGTGCTACAAACGTTTTTTTAAACGAAACAAAAACGGTTTGGGATATCAATGAAATTATCTATTCCTCTGAAAGGACAATCATACGTTCTCCATTAGTCACAATTGCTTCTCGCGCGTACTTCTTCCGTGATGATCAAGAGCGGCACGTTACTGTGAATGGGAATCGTGACCGTTCAATGATAACCGAAAATTTTTGGCCCAAATTAAATGATATGGACTTGGACAATGTATGATGCCAGGACAATATATGATGTGAGGCGAAACAAGCCTCATAGCGAATAGCACACTCGCTTTATTGAAAGCCAAGTTTGGTGAATGTGTTATCTCACGAAATAGCCCAGTCAAATGGTCGCCTGGGTCGTGCGATTTGACGTCTTTAGTATTTCATGTGAGGACACGTCAAGTCTATGGTCTATGCTTACAAACCAGCGACAATTGATGAACTCCGTACGAATATCGAATGTAAAATTACAGCAGTATCGGCCGATTTATACTTTAAAACCGCCGAAAATTGGGTTCAGAGTCTAAATTCAAAAGAAATCGTGTTCCATACATAATGGCAACAAATATACTTTCACAGGAGTAAAGAATTTCATTGATATCCCACACTGTTTTTGGTTTGTTTAAAATATTTTTTATAACTTTTTATATTATTATAAAAAACAAGTTACAAGTGAATCCACGTCCTCTTTCATCGGACCCCTATACCGTAACCAGGGGTTTTCCTCAAGGTTACAACACCCAAAGGAAAACGCAGATATACCATAAAGTATATACATATACATATTCAACTTAACAAGCTGAGTCCAATTAAGCATGTCCGTCAGTTTGTCGTTCTGTACATACCCGTACTTGTTCCTCAGTTTTTGAGAAATCGATTTTAAATTTTGCATAATTTTCAAGAGGCTACCTATTTGCTGGAACCGCTAAAAATCAAGTTCTTGAATGGAAAACTTTTTTATTTGATTTTGATATGATCTCTACGAAATTTAGCATAGAATAAGACCCGAAGCAACGCAACAATCATCGCACATATTAGCGGGACACTATAGCAGTAGCTTTCATTCAAAACAGACATTAGTATACCTTTTTATACTATTGTAACAATAAGAAATGAGTCCGGTTCAGCCATCGTTAATGTTTTTTCTTGTTCCAAGAAATAATCAAAAAATTTTCTTAAGTTTTTGTTACCCATTGTTATCTTCAAACATACTCCGATAAAGAGAAGAGAACTTATGAAAGACTTGTGGTATGTAGCATTTATTAGCCAATAATTGACTTTTCTCTTTTACTTTCTTAATTCCACCAACAAATGGTTCTTGCTAACAATAATAAATTTCGCCAATTCACTCGGTTGCACAATTAATGAAATGGTCCACCTCAAGCCAGGTATAGCAAAAGTTTGCTTTTCAACTATTCGCTTTTCAATATTTCACTTATCATTTAATTTATTTTGCCCAACAAACTTAATCACTCGGTCAAAAACTTAGCAATCTTACTAAATAATTACAACAAATGTGCATGCTTTGGCACTAACTGACACTAATTGCTGCCACAATCAGTTATTGCTTAAAATCTTGCAGAATTGTGTGCACTTTTTTCTATTTTATGAGAAAAGGAGATTTTTCTGTTTTATGCTTACAACTTAGGCAACAAACAGCCAGGGCACAGTCAGTAATTGCCACTTTCTGTAATTTCCGTTAAAGTTTATTACTTTCATTCCTTAGTTGCAGCAGGAATTGCCAACGCGTCGCGCTAATTAACAGTCATGAGCGCAGCAATGTGAGGCATAATTAAGAAAGGAGTGAGCCTACACAGTGCGGTTGTTCTGTGCGTAGAGGAAAGAAAACGAAATAGTAAAAAAATTAAAGGAAAGAAAAGAATAGAAAAGCCGTGGAAAGTAAAATAAAAAATAAATGGAACGGAAACACTAACCAACTGCCCTAGGAGTGTGGCAGCGCCTTGGACGGCAGTCTCGCACGCTTTATTGATGACTGGCGACTTTAACGTCCTAGCCGTGCCATGTCACGGTGAATAATTGCTGGTGTAATGAGCTGGAAGAAAATATGAAACAATTCAAATCATTATATACATATATTATTTGCTCCTACTGTAAGCATTTTCCATATGCCAGGCAGTTGGGAATTTTCTACAATATCACTGCCTTAATAAAAGTTGTGCTATAAACATAATTTTTCGTTCATCTCTCACCTCTCTGCTATCATTAACAATCGCTCACCTCTCACCACTTGCCGTTCACCTCTCTCTCCTTTCTATTTATTTTTCCTATTTCTTTGTGTCGCATTTTTTATAAATCGCAATTACTTTTTGCAGCTGTTACTTTTATTTTCCGAGCAGCACAATAAAATTGCTTGTCTTCCCCGCGCAGTTCCTTCATTACGCATACTTATTAGTGTGAATTTGTCCTTGCGCTGGTCCAAGGTTTTCCACTCCTCAAATAATCTGCCGTCACGGTTAGGAAGCTTATTTTGTGTTGTTGTGTTGCTAATTTTCAATTCATAACTGTTTGCAACACGTCTGTATGTCGCGGATGACTGGAAACTTTATGTCCATATACGTTTAGCTATACGTTGAGATTTCATTTTATTAATATAATAAAAAATCTGCAAAGACAACGTGACTTGAAATACAGTTATTTAAGTGTGACTTAAACACAAACAGACCAACATCCTTATTTTCGTATTATAATATAAGCATTATCTGGAATATGTTCCATGAAGAGTGGAATGTGATGTATCTCACAAAAATTTTCCTTCTACTTTAGATGGGCTTTTACCTACCATTCGAATCAAAACAGGCCTTCGGTAAATACTTCCATATCCCTTTCTTAGACAGACATCTTAAATTTGAATTTGTAGTTATATTGAATACGCCTGGCCGGCAGATCATGGGGATGCAAGCCAAGTATCATTAGATCGCTGTATACCATGATAGTAAGGCCTATTGTCATCTAAGGAGCGGCTGCCTGGGCTATCAAAGCAGCTGCAAAGACTTGCATGTGTCTGTGCTTCAGGGTCAATGAGCACATGTCCCACGGAGGCACTGGAAGTCATGCTAGAGCTCACACTGCTGCATCAGGTGATCAAGCTAGCAGCAAAGCACATCATGCTGCTAATGTCAGCAGAAGGCTGTGGAAGAGGAAAGGTAATGTCCTCTAGACAAATGGACGAAAATAAACTTCAAGAAGAATTTCAAAGTCACTCTAGGCAGCAAGACGGTGTGGAGTAATTCCGCGCTGGAAAGGTTGCTGGAAGACAGCACCATTCAGTGGTACACTGATGGCTCAAAAACACCGGAAGGTATTGGGGCAGGTATYGCGGGACCGCGTACCAAGCTGTCCATACCTATGGGCAGCTTCCCAAGTATCTTCCAGGCTGAAGYTTTTGCCATCAGTCAGTGTGCTGAAGTCAACCTCAGCCGCAACTATCATAACCAGCGTATAGCTATTCTCAGTGATAGTCAAGCGGCACTAAAAGCGATCTCATCCTACGAGACCAAATCGCTTCTAGTCGAGGAATGCGTAGAACGGCTAAACCGCCTGTCTTTGTGTAATCGGGTGCATCTAATATGGGTACCAGGGCACAAGGGAGTAGAAGGTAATGAGAAGGCCGACGAACTGGCCCGCTCTGCAGCAGTGTCAAAGATGTTGGGACCGGAGCCATACATAGCGGTAGGACCCCACACTCTCAAAGAGCTGCTCCGCACGGAGGAGAGAGTGGAGAGAGAACGGCACTGACGACAGGCAGCAAGTATGCGCCACACCAAGCTGCTTCTAGGAGGATACAACCTCAACAGATTTAGAGAACTAATTCACCTCCCCCGTGAAAAATTCCGCCTCCTCGTCRCAATCTACACAGGGCATTGTAAGCTCAGGAAGCACCTGTCCAACATGGGCATTGTCTCCTGTGCTAACTGCCGATTCTGCGACCTGGAACAGGAAACACCAGCACACCCAATCCTGGATTGCTCAGCAATCTGTGGAAAAAGGTTTAAGGCCCTGGATTAAGCTTACATCAGCAGGGATCACATCACCTCACTAGCGCCCGGCAAACTCCTAGAACTATTCAGGCTGCTGGGGCTCTGGGAGGTCATGTGATATAGGAGAGGACGAAATAGACCCTAGGTCGCGGTGCATTACCTCAAATCTTATATTCTATTCTATATTCTATATTGAATATGTATAATAAGTATAACTTCCATCCAATTCTAAAAATCTTAAGGTTCAATTTTAGAGCAAAATTAGATGCATTTTGAACGTGCCCTCAAATTGTCTTGTGTTTGAGACATCGTTCCAAGCGCTACCAATTGGTCGGCAACTGACTAGAATATATGCGCGAAATATTTGAAACCAAAATGTGTTTAATTTACCTTCGTTGTAGGAAAGATCTAGACATAACAGATTTATACAATTTGAATTTTGTAATTACTTTAATTTTACTTCAAGAAACAATTGTTGATTTCATGTTTCTTCACAAAACCAGCTTTACCATATTGCTACAAAAAACACAAATAGCTCTCATATGTCATAACATTTTGGGTAATATAAAGGCTTGGTTCAGATCTGAATATTTGACAGCTTACATTGAGTTTGTGTGGGACCCTTCAACTTATATAAAAGAAGCCTGCATTAAGACCAGATTCGATAATAATGAAATAGGATTCCTATTATTGTATTATGCTGTGAGCGGGCAAGCAAAATGTCTGATCGATAAATATTTTGGATACTTGAAAAGTGAGGTTAAGCATCCTCAAATTAGTTGTGAGATCATAGTTAGTGATCTACGAGACAATATCGTTTCTTTGCGTGGGTGGTATTTAATCCTGCAATATATATTGACATAAATATACTTATTGGCGACCTTTTCTAATTTAAATTTCCTCTACAGTCTTATCCTTACTAAAAATAGACTTTCTCTCCATTTGCTTTTCCCACTTAAATGACGTGCAAGCTGCAACTGCAATATTGCTGAAGATGTTTCTTGTCGTAACTGTAMTTTTTATTTCGAAGCAAAATAGAGTAACTTTCTCTAACTTTATATAATACTAACACACTTATGCCCAACTTATGTGCTTTCTTTAAAGTTTGCAAGAAAATTTCATGAACTCTTTTGTACTTATTTCGTTTTTTTTTTTTTTGTTTATTTCAAGGACACTTAAACAAATTGGATGCGAAAGCGCTGCACGTGGAAGCACAATAGAAGCGACATCCTGCTGCTTGTAAAACGGGTTTTACGAATTCGGAAAAAGGTTACGGTAACTAATGAACAAGAGTGAAGCGAAACTTTCGCAAATTGCTAAAGAAATGCATTGAACGTGTGTAACATGAATAGAACACAGTAAGTTTGTGGCAAAAGAGAGTTCGAAAAAGCCGTGTTGCATGCAATTTGTTGAGATTACAAAGATAACAATGAGCACACGTGCCATGCGTTAGAATATGTGTGAATTTGGATTACGGTTGAGCATTTAGAAAGTATTAAAACTATTGTACATATATACTAACGGTCAAGCGTAAGCGCTGTGCTACACAAAGATGCTCGAAAATATATATTAGTAGTGGATCAAGTGGATACCAAAGCTTAAACTATAAGAGGGTCCGTGAATGTGAATGAGTGCGCATTGCGCCACCAGAAAACTTCGCGATTTAGCTGATTAATTTTAGTTGGATCCAGACATATTCCCACAAAGAAAAAGTATACAAACGAATTGTGGTCTACTCCCTCCGTGGTCGGTAAAACGCGCGCCTCAAAGTGCATTTATTCCAGCATACCATGTCCTCGATATCGGCGCAGGGCGTGGTCGAACGTGCGTCCGCTGAACTCTCGAAACGCATTAACGGCCTCGGGCTGCGTTCGAAGCATCATCATGGCAGCGGCTCCAATTCGTCCACGTCCTCCTCAACACAATCCGCTACTTCATCGGGTGGCAGTAGCGGCAAGACCTCAGTAATGGAACGCGTCACAAACGCACTTTGTGGCGGTGGAAATAGCAATAACAACAGTAACAATAGCAACAACAGCGGTGCGAATAACAGTGCAAACAACAGCAATCCAGCTGTCACACCAGACAAACCAACACGCGGTGGCAGCGGCACTAATAGCGGTACACATACACCCACAGGCAGTTTGTCGACACCCGCTAGTCCCACACTACCACATACAGTGCTTATCGGTGCTGGTAATAATATGCAGTTATTGCAACAACAACAGACAGCACCACAAGCACAACAGCCGCCGTCACATCCGCATCAACATTCGCAGCCGCCAGCACCAACACCGCCAACACCGTCGCAACATCCATTACAGTCACAGATTGCCAGTTCGACGCTGGTGAATTCCAATTCCAACATGTTGGGCGGCACACCGCCGGTGCTTGGTCATCCTCTGGGTGCACCACCAGCGCCCACAGTCAACTCGATTGCCAAGCAAATGAATATCACCATACCCGGTCAGCCGCAATTCAATACCATGGGTTTGGTGGCAGCACAAAAATCGGTTGCCAATCAATCGGTGAGCGGCGGTACACCGTTGCAATTGCGCAAGCATCTACCCAATCCACATCTACATCATCCGTACGCGAGTGGGGGTGTGGGCGGCGGTGTTGCGGCCGTCTTGCCGTCGGGCACGGCGGGCAGCGCTTCAAACGTTTCACAACTGGCTGCTGCCGTTACACAGTCTGCGCTGATATTACACAAATACCCGCCTCCGATTACTAGCATTGAGGCGTTGTTGCTTGACGATCGTTTTTTGAATCGTTTTTTACTTTACTTTTCCTCGTACGAACGTCGCACGTTAGCGCAGGTGTGCATGAAATGGCGCGACATACTTTACCGCAGCCCGCGTTATTGGTCGGGTCTTTTGCCGACCTTACAGTGTCGCGAGCTACGTCAAATACCAAGCTGTGATCGTGTAAAACTGTATAATTCGTTGATACGTCGTGGTTTTCACGCGCTCGCGTTGGTCGGCGCCTCGGATGAGGATGCACTCGATGTAGTACACTCATTCCCACTGGCATCCAAACATATACATTCTTTGAGCTTACGCTGTTCATCGATCAGCGATCGTGGACTAGAGGCATTGTTGGATCATCTGCAGGTGAGTGTTAGAAAGGAGTTTTAAAAAATCTTCAGTTTAATAAACTCAGTATTACATATTGACATTTCTCTCCAGGACGATATCTCTAGAAAATGTTTGTTGGCAAAACTCATATCATTAGTCTTATTAAAAGAGAGATGGAGTCTTAAAATATTATGGAATTTTTACAGCCAATGAAGCTGGTACATATTTAAGACTAGAGAATGATCGTGCCGCCCATGTTTTCGATCAATATGCATAGTTTAGTATTTTTTTTGAGTTAAATACCCGAGCTATAAGTTACAGTTATATCCCTTAAATAGTTAAAAAATCGTTTTAAGCATATAACAAATGTATTGAAGCGAATGAGAATAGGTCTGGCATTTTAGAGATTTCAACCATACTCCACTGAAGGTTAAACAGTCAAAATTTAAACAGTCGATGAGAAAGAGGTCCCTTTCTCTCTTTCCTTTCCTGCCAGAAAACTTTAAAAACAAGAATATTATTAGTTTCCCATCAAACCTCTTCAACTGGGACTACTTCCTTTGAGCTCTCTGGTCTTTCTGAGCCGCGGTTAATGCTAGATCACAAATGGACATGCAAGCATATCGTGGTTTAAGTTCTTCTTCTTCTTTGTGAAAGTAAACATCGCTAACGCGGTTATCGTCGAGTTGGAGAATCCGAATGTAGCCAGGTCCTTCTCCTCCCTCTTCTCAACGGGGTAGAGGTCCTTCTCTTCCTATATTTGCCCCGGCCGGTACTGCGTCGAATACCCTCAGAGCTGGGTGCTTTCATCCATTCGGACGACATGACCTAGCCAGCCTATCCGACTCTTAAATTGCTGAAGTATGTCAATGGCTGTGGTATTCGCCGTTGCCAGTGCGCAAGGGGCCATAAATCTCATGACTAAGCAGACGTTGTTATCATCCATATATACATAGAGACTTGTAGAATTTAGTCTTTGTTTGTCGAGTTTTTGATGTTAATTCTGGTTACAGAAGAGGCGAAATTATCTAAGATATCGAAGTTATGATTGTCAACAGTGACGCGGGAGCCAAGTCGTGAATGCGAGGACTGTTTGTTTTATGACAGGAGATGTTTTGTCAATCTGTCCAATCTGGTGAAAGCTGAATTAATAGCACCGTTGAGGCAAATGATATCAATATCATCTGCGTACGCGAGCAGTTGTACGTTCTTGTAGACAATTTTGCTTTCTCTGTTCAGCTCTGTAGCTCAGGAGCTTGGTATCGCACGGCTCACATCCAGGCTTTAAGGTGGATGCATAAGAACTTCTCAACAAAGTTCCTGAGGGTCTGGATAGCCGCTTCTGACGTATAAGCCCATTCTAAAAGTTTGACCTTCGCGCAGCACCTCATACGGCAAAGTTTTCCAGATCCTTAATTTTGGATTGGCACCGTTGCCCGGGGTCACTTCGATTCCACCGCGACCGTTTTGGCTTGACATTATCGTAAGTGACTTGCTTTACATCAACACTAACTATTAACTTCAGAAATGATTAGATTAAAAATTAGAATTATTAAGAAACAATTGGACCATCAGCATCATTAAGATCGGTGGAATAAAAAAAAAAGCTTTCACCAATCTGATTTTATGTTTGGAATATTTTTTGTGCTAGGTTTCAAATCCTTAAAAAAAAAGTTACGTAAAGTTGGTGGCAATGCCGAACATTTTGTTTATTTTACAGTTTTTTGTTAACAAACATATCCTTGAGTGCTTTGAAAATTAAACTGAGTTGGCCAGAATATCGGATAATATCGCGCAATTCCGTGAGCTTTCACCTCAACGCTGCTGCTTTCGCAGTGCTTTGACCTTTTATGCGCACAGACGCGAAGCTATGTTACATAAACACATAAAAATACCCTAATAAGCACTCGTTTGCCTATATACACACATACATAAGTACAGTTAAGTACATAATTACTCACTTATTGTTTGCCTGCATGGCCACAGCCGTCTGTTCAAGTATATGGCGTCAACTTGAAATATTTCGCTAAAGGCGAACAGGCGCACACATACATACGCGCGATAATGAGTGCTTGTGTACCAATAAGTGCGGATGCAGGCTATGAATATATCTATATCTACATATGCTATGTGTTTTATAGCCTGTTGGTGCATAATTTAATGGGTCAACATGCTTGGCGGCTTGTCATGCGCTGCTTTGGTCGCGAGGTCCTGCGGTCGACCAACACATCATTAACAAAAGCTGTGTAGCTATGCATGTAGTTATGGATATATATATAGATGAGTGTGTCAGCCCACAAGGACGAACGTCCGAAACAAGCTAGTTTGTAAATATTTGAGTATTTAGCACTGTGTCTTTACGAGGGTTGTCTTTTATAATTCACGATTAGAGAACAAAAACAAATATTAATATACGAAAAACTATTTTTTGTGTTTCAAAATATTCTCGAAATGCAGCTGTTTCAGTTGATGTGTGAAAGCTCGAATTGTTGTGGTGACGAGTGTTGGTTTACCTGATTTCTTGAAAGATAGTTAGATAGATAAATAAATGAGATTTGCACCGCAATCCCAGGTATATTGTGCCCTTTCCTAAGTCACAACGACTCACGTCGTCCCAGTATTTTATAAATTCCAATATACTGCTATGTGCTATTGAGGCGATGTGATCGCTATTTGGAAGCATGGATCCAAGGGCCTTTATACTGGATCCGTCAATTAGCAGGTGTGACAAACAAATTGTTATGTATCACTCTGAATTCGTTGTTCTGCGTTTTTCTGGTTGTATAGTTGCCACATATGCATTGCTTCTAAAAGACAGGCAATTATTACCTTGGAAATATTTCGTGCGCGAACAAGGTTTGTTTGATTCGGCTCATATTCAAATACCCATACACTGATCTGTTCTCTTGGGAGCGTACGCGTAAATCCACGATTCATCAGCTATCCCGAAGTCATAGAGGTGAAGCATCGCTATCGAAGTTTTTTTAAATATATCTCGAGCAATTAACATGAGCCTTGTTTGAGAGATTGAGAAATTGTGTGGGATCTAATGTGAACACATTTTCGTACAGTCAACATTAGTTCGTTTTAACCCATAAATTCGATATTATTTTGTTTTGGCTCACCCTTGCATACAATTATATATTTGTCCTTACACGCATATAGTTACTGCCGCATTTTACAACAATAAGCATTAAAATTTCAAACGAAACAACAAAAAAATATGAAACTTGAACAGACCGGAAACCAGCATTGGCTCCTACCCACAATCACTGCAATAATAATAACAGTAACTAAGAAGCCTAGAAAAAGCGTTGCTGTGTAACCACAAAAGCGGCGGAAACGGCTTAGAAAAATGGCAGCGGCACAACAGAGTTCAGCAACAATAATCGTGTATACTCGATTTTGTACATGCGAAGGCCAGCATTTCCGGTCGCCATCAAAAGTTGTTCTGCAAAAGTTGTTTAGTAGTGCGATGGCATAGTTTTGTTGTTGCCAATTTGCGATTTCAAGGAGCGTGCACTATAAACGTACATAACTAATATAGTGTGTTGTTTTTTTTTTTGTTTATGAGCATTTTTGCTGTGCTGTATGGGTTCATGTTTAGTATTGTTTTCGCGGTATTTTTCCACCAATGGTTAATTGTGCGGTTTTAGTCATAAACCTTGCTTAAGCATGGTCATCAAAGTTCTATAATTGAAAATATTTGATGGACAGCTACATGGGACAAATAATACGTCGTAATTGAATAGTTAGATGCTACAACTATCAATTTAGAGATTTAAAACTTCGGTTTAGAATTATCAGAAATTTAAAGGTTGTCTTTGTTCTCAAGAAAGTTGTGGCAAAAATTTTTGAATATGAAATACCAATTCTGTTTTCTTTTAATTTTTACTCACACCAGAAAATTAGCACGAAGTTCCTAAGTTAAATTTGTTTAGACTTTATAGGAAGCAGTTTTCTATGATAATATACATATTTATTATTTGTGGCTTTTTCAAATCTTCACATTATTCTTTACCATAAGTTTTTCAACCCTTAAGTCTGTTCAAAAATATTTTCCAAATACCAAAAGATATTCTCGAATATTTCCTTCTCTTCAATGAAGGAACGAAAAATCTTTTCCTATTTCACATTTAGCATTGCTTTTATTATTTTTAAATATGATTTGAAACAATCGTGGTCAGTAAACTGCTTCTAGATTATTATTCTAAGCCAGTACAAGCATACTATTAAGACAATATCTCATATATTTGCTATAAAACTCAGGTCGTATGGCATTCAGTGTCTTAGGTGAATTTTCGTTTTTGTCGGTTCCGGCTTATTTTTGAGGGCAGTTCTAATCCAAAGTCCAGACATTTTATATCAGATTATTATTTTTTTCCCGTCGAAATAGAATGCTGTGGTGTAGAAGTCTTCATCTCATTTAAAAATTGGTATTTAAATTATTATAGGGTCCAGCCATTTGATATCTGAACCGTCTAGTTCAATTTGACATCGTGTACTAAGCCTCAGTGATTATCGTTCTTAAATGGACTAAGAATCTTGACTTGGTGAAAAAAGTCTGATGGGAAAATTTATAATTGATCTTGTAGTTTTTGGTTCCATACAAATTCGATAATTTAAACTTTTCTTATGTACCAATGACTACGCCTTTATTTGCAAAAACATAAATCATATCGGACGTAACAGAAAAATCGAAAAGAGAATACTTTAGTTTATTTGTTTGGTATAGGAGTGCAAACAGATCACTTTCTAATTGGCTGCAATGTCAGCAGAAGAGATTATAAAATATCATGCAAATGCAAGGCTTTGTGCAGGAGAAAATCGCAACTATTGGCTGAGGGTTTCTTTAAGACCTCTCTCGGGCTTCCACAAATAATTTTTTTTGTATTTATGAACTTAATCAGCAACACAGGGTGGTTCAGAGAGGACGTAATGGAGTGAGCGTCATTTTGGCGCCGGTAGTTTCACTTTAGGCCACCTAAGTGCATCGTCAGACATCCACTCTACCTAACTACCCATTTGTTTGGTCGAAGTAACTTCTATCAGCTATAACCATACTTTATTTTGACATATATAATATATATAGACATAAGCGTGTTCTCTAATTAAAATTATAATTTCTTCTTCATTATCTATATGATTTGAAGATCATGAATGAATTGTCTATACTCGCTTCAAATCGCGGGAAAATTCAAGATATGGAATGGAGTAAAACAATAGAGATTAGATAATTCGAAACATGAGCGCATTTTGTTCAATGGAAATAAGAATGCGATTTTTTACTTCTCCAACCAAATCTTAAATATTTGTGTGTAACAGCAGTATCAAAAGCTTCCAAAATCTGCGAATTTCATACCGTTATGAGTATTTACGCACGCGGTAATCTGGAATTATAAATTCATTGCTCTTCATTCCGCTTGACGTTACATTGCCAACCTTCCGACGTCAACAAACAATAGAATTGCCAACTAACTGCGTCAATAATTATCTAATTGACGGGATATTTGACAAGCAGCTCTGACACATACACTAGTATTTGTAATATATGTGAGTATGAGTGCATTTGACATTTGAGACACTGTAAACAGATGCGCGAATAGCGGTTGTTTTTGTATGCTTTTCAAGCACAAAAGCAATAGAGCACATGTTTACTGATAGATGGCCTTCATTTAAGCGCACATCATCTGTCAATGTGTTAGCGCATTCCTTTACACAATCGTACATGTGTGACTTAGTGTAATTTAGCACGCCGACTAGTTGTTTGACAAATTGCTTGATTGCGCGCTTTGCCTGCAGCATAAATATGACAACGCGCTATGACAAAAGCTCAAACACCGACTCCCGCACATAACTACACGTTACATCACAAGTAAATGCGTTCCATTTATTGCTCTTTGAACCGAGGCGTCGACAAGGGCAACGTAACTAGCCACACCTACATATGCTATATGACAATTTACTTTATATACATGCGTATTTGTATACCTATACATATACATATGTATATATATTTTGTGCGCACTGTTAGTTTGTCACGGAAGCATGTCTACGCTTCTCTGAGGCCAATGCCAGCGCTTCATATCTGTTTGTGAAATACTTATTTATACAGTAGATAAGAGTGATTAAGTCGAAATGTGTGCGGAACTTGCTAAGTATATATAAGTTGACAATTTGAGCGGCTTGTGTGTGCCGAACTGAGCTTAGATTATTTTTTAAGTGTAATAGGTAACATTAACGGGTTTTAAAACGTTCCTCAACTTAAAACGAGACAGTTAAAGGTAATGAAGTTTCTTCTGTTCTTCTGAGCGTCTAAAATATACTCCAACTTATTCCTAACATTCAATTGTTAAATTGTACTGTAAAGAGTTAATAATTTTCCAAATTTTGTTAATATTTCAATCAAGCTAGCGTAGGTTGACATCTGTTTGCATTCTGGCTTTATCTTAGAATGTAATAAAAGATAAAAAGTACATTTAGTCCAGTTTTAAGGACAAATCTGAGAAAATTTTATCTTTTGCCCTACTTTGGGTCTCTTAATACATAATTTCCTCGCGAAAGATCCTAGTCTTACACTAGTAAACGAGTACGAGTATAATGGATGTAATCTAGGAAGCATAAATCCAATATATTTCTTTTGGATAACTTCCGTAATTTGTATCTCAGGTTATATTAGTGTAATATTCGGCATTAGAAATATAAGATTTTATAATAAAAAAAAAAAACAATGTTGCAAACGATCTTGTAATTAATTTACTCAGTATTAGTTGAGTACGCGTCAAAGTTCGACTCTGCTTCTTTTTCTTTATTAGCGTAGGCACCGCTTACGCGGTTATAACCGAGTTAACAACAGAGCGAGTCGTTTCTTCTTTTCGAAAGGTGGTGCCAATTGGAGATCCCAAGCGAAGCCAGGTCCTGCTCCACCTGGTCTTTCCAACGGAGTAAAGGTCTTCCTCTTCATCTGCTTCCTCCGACGAGTAATGCGTCGAATACTCTCAGAGCAGGAGTGTATTCATCCATTCGGACGACATAACCTAGCCAGCGTAGGCGCTGTCTTTTAATTCGCTCAACTATGTCACGGTCGTCGTGTATCTTATATATCTCGATATTCGCTGTGGACAATGCGCAAAGACCATAAATCTTTCTCAAAACCATTCTCTCGAAAACTCGTACTGTCGACATCATGTTGATAAGAATTATTCTGCAAGGATCGACACTAGCAAAGAGAAAATTCGCCAAATTATATCGTTTTTATTCGTGAAAGGCAAAAACACAAGGCATGCGCTTAGTAATGTGATTAGTGTTTATGGTTTTGAAATTGTAACAAAAAATTAGGCGTCGTTTTTTGTTGTAACGGGGTTTTCAATAGGGACCCTACAAAAGTGGACCGATAGGGACGACATATATTTTTCCCCGCTTTTTTGATATTTCTCTTCAATAAGGTTTCATTATGAAAGCACATACGATCTAACAATGATGCAAAATTACTACCGAAATTCGGAGTCAGTGGACAGAACTACATTTCTTTTACACTTCCATCAGAGGCACGTTGCAGAAGTACAGACGCTGAACCCAATTTTCGACGGTTTTCAACCATAAATCGGCCGATACTTCTGCAATTTCACGGTAATTTTGATGTCATCTTTGACCAATAATAGAGAGTCGTTTGACAATTGTACTATAATAATGTCCAAATCAAACTTCGCCAGCTTCTGGCGAGTCATTATTATCCTGATCTGCACCAAATTATTACCAACTATTTGTTTTTATGACGAATAATTTTGCTAGCGGATAATTAGCCGTAAAATAAGTTTGTGAAAAAGACTGTCACAGTTTATTTGCCAAACTGAACTTTTATGAGAATGACCTTACGAAATTATCTTCAAAATGGCAACAAGTTTTCGAATAAAATGCTGAATATTTGCCCTAATTCGGTTAATTCTTACAATGAATAAAATGTTCAAGTTAATGCCAAACTAATAGATTCCTTTTTACTAAACCTTATGCATATGTCTCTCAAAGTAATACCGAACAGTTTCCGATTACTAACCATTATAAGTATGTAAACAAGTTAGTAGTCTCTGATAATTGCAAACAACAAACATTAATTTTTATGGGCATATGGAACTTCACTCACTCAAGTCAAGTGAAGTTCCTCTGATTACTTCATTTTACTTTATTTTCCTTTTTTTAAATTTATTTAACATTTCTACATATGTAGTTCCTAACCTGAGTTTACTTCAAATTATCAGGTGATTATGGGTATGTCATTGTTCTTACTTGTATTTAGTCCAAGGACACTTTCTAGGGTATATTGTATACGTTTCTCACAGACTTAGTGATAATTTTTGTTACGGTGTTATCTTTCAATACATCATTTTGTAACATAGCTGTCTCTCCAGCAGCGGTTTCGTCCCTCTTTATAGTGGTTAGAAAGAACTTGCGTTTTCAGGTGGATGTAAAGCGTTGGCCGCTTAAGTTTGCATAACTGTATCGCATATGCATAGTTTCTATAAGAAGGTTTTTATAACTTTGATACATACAAAGTTAGTGTTTTTTCTTGTTTTTACTCAAATTTATATTGCATTTTGGATTCTACTTGTTTTCAACTCGTGCGAAAAAATTCAATTATACGCGCAACTTATCAACGTTATAATCGTTGCATCAATTTTGAAAATGTAAATCTAATTTCGATAATAAAATGAAACTTCGACTTTCGCAATTTCATTAGAAACACGCATTTATATCATTTTTTTTAAGCAAGGAAAATGTAATTTATGCAAATATCGTGAAATCATTTACTCACCGCCGGAAGACAAGGTTAAAGACGAGAATAACAATTTAAGCGAAAAACAAAAACTAAAGAAAATTGACAGCAGTCAAAATGTAAAATCGATTTTCCACTTAAAGTATGAGCAGAATAGCAAATGAGCAAAACATTTTCGGTTAAATCTCATCTGGGGTGCTAAAAAGAAAGAGATAAAGTAAGTATTCTCATGCTTCTCCTAACACCTTTAAAGCATAAAACCTAAAAAAAAAGAAACAAGTAAGGAAGGGCTAAGTTCGGGTGCAATCTAACTGTTGCTACATACTCTGACAAAAAATACCTTAAGGTGTAGAACGTCAACCAGAAGATCGGAATCCAAGCAATTTTATATATATTAGGTTGTCAAAAAAGTCTTGCGGTATTTTCGCTAGTTGGCGCTGAGAGCGCGTAATTCTAGTTTTATTCGTCGCATCGGGTCATGCTATACCTTTTTGGAAAGCTCATTTCACGCGCTAACAGGCGTTTGATTGATTGTCGTTTCTTTGAGGTCGTTCGTGAGTTATAGCGTCACAAACATGGAGCAAATAAAGAGAAAATACGGCATATTTTACAGTATTACTACGATAACGGCAAAAATGCATCTCAAGCCGCTAATAAAATTTGTGCAGTTTATGGACCCGATACAGTTTCCATTTCCACCGCACAACGGTGGTTTCAACGTTTTCGTTCTGGTGTAGAGGTGGTCGAAGATGCGCCACGCTCCGGAACTCCTGTCGTCGAAAATTGTCATCGAAAATCGCTGAATTGGTCGAAAGAAACCGGCATAGTAGCAGCTGTAGCATCGGTCAATAGCTGGGCATGAGTCATAGAAAAAAAAAATTATGAACAATTGAAAATTCAATAAAAATATCGCAAAAATATATAACTCCTACCCTGACCGACATATTCGGCATAAGATTTGATAGAAAAAATTATTACACGTAGTATATGGAAGTTGGGGTACTATCGATCCGATTTTATCCAACACTTACTAAAAAAGGGGATTACTTTGAAGGAAGTATTTCGGACAAAATTCAACTTTCAATTTTATCACAGCAGTATTCTTATAATATTCGTACAATGCAAATTCGGTTGTAGTGGCTTCAGTTGTTTAGGAGATATACATATACATTAAACTTATTACAGGCTTTTTCAAAATTTTTCGGCCGCAGGTGCCTCTTGTCGGCCCAAGTTTTGTCAAAATATCTTAATTTTTCCCAAGTAACAGCTTGCAAGGGCGAACGAACCGACCGACAGACAGTCAGCCAGATTTCAACTCGTCTCTTTGTCCTGATAATTTATATATATATAACCCTATATCTATCTCGCTTGGGTTTAGGCGATACGTACAACCGTTAGGTGAACAAAATTATTATATTCTGTACATGTGACAAGAGTATAAAAAGAGAGTGGGGGAAGTACTCCACGCTGTAGTTAAAAATATAACTGTTAAAATTTAATAAAGAATTTGTCATAAAATATAAATGAGCTCAAAAATCCATCGCTTCGGGATGTCAAGTCGCAAAACAATAGCCAGCTCAAACAATACTAAAAAATTATGCACGAAAAAATGTCGAAAAGACTTTGCCAAAACACTAGTCAGCAAAATTCAAATTCAAAGTAAAATTGCGAAACGTCAGGCGAGATGACGTAGTCATTTTGTTTTCTAATGGCATGTATGCCGTTGCTCACATGCAATGTAGCATGCTTTTTAGTTTACAACCCCGCATCCCACGTTTTTTCACTTTTTCTCACTCACTTTTGTGTTAGCCCGGTTTCGCATATCGTGCTGTGTTTATGAATTTGCTATGGCTCCGTGATGGCATCAAAGATTCGGAACATACGATTGTAACTTTTACTCTGATATTTCAATATTTTTGCGCGCTCCGGAAAAAAGCAATTGTTTTATTGATTTTTTGCTCATGATGATTTTAAGTTCAGCGAGAACTTTTAGCAGTTTGGCTTAAGGGCATTATATCCACATGAAAGTTAGAAAAAGTGCATTTTTTAGTGAACTTAGTTTTAGAACGGTACTTAATTTAATAAATAGATAAAAATAATGTAAATGTTAAATATTTAATAAACTTTAATAAACAGTGATTAATTTTGAAAAATTTTAACCCCTTTGAACTTCAGTAAGAGCGCGGAAAAAATGTGTCTGGGGTTATAAAGAATTTTCTTTTTAAAATTATATTTATTCCAGAAACCAAAAAAGAGTATTATTATATCATTTATTATATCAGCACACAGGTCATGACCGAAGGACTAATTAAAATTTCGATTTGGCCGAATGGCGGTTTCCCATAAAAACAAGCAATTTTTAGTGAAACACTTTACACTTTAGAATGGCTTAAAAGACGAAATTATTATGAAAACTCTTATTCCTTCTACCATTAAGGAAAGTCATGTGAAAGTATCCAGTTGATCGGTCCAGCTGTTTGGAAGACACCAACTCCTCTCAGACTCTGAAAACAGCGTTTCAAGAAGAAAAGTTGCGGAGTCGTGTATGCTATATTAGACAATATTTATTAAACTTCAGATACAAAGAAAGCAATTCGAATTTTTCGAATTTTCGAATTTCATATTTATACCTTTAGAAAAAGATTCCATAACTGAACGGAAATTAGAATGGCTATTATTCACCACGATTTAAATTCTTGAAGTACATATAGTATATTTAATTTTCTAATAATTTTCAATTAATCAAGTAGTTTTATGTTTTGTGCTATAAAGAGTGATCCATTCGAGGTTTCCTACTATTTAGATATATTCGGTCGAATATTATCCAATTGCTGGGTCTCAAGATAGGTGTTGCGAATACTTCCTAAAGTTGAACGATTTGTAAACGTTGTTCAGGTGTAAGTTTTTTGATGATGAAATGTCAAGCAATACTGAACAAAAATAATATGATGGCTTGACGCAACTCATGAGTGATTTGTTAACAAACGGCTGTTGAAAAAGCCGTTATTTTTGTAATTTTTCCTGAATAAGTTATTACGTATCGAGAAACTATTTTTCTGCCCGAAAGTTCGATCCAATGGAAGAATAATATCACGTTCCATGTTGCTTATAAACAGTTTTACTAGATTCATTTAGCGGAACTTGTGATTAGAATTTTCGCGGATTATCAATAAATACGTTTTGAATTCGCCTACCTATATGATAATGTGGTATACATTGTGAAAAGAAAAGTTCCCGGAAATTGTAATTTAAATTCTCCGGGTAAATGATATTTCAAAAAACTGTATTTTGCTAAGTTGGTAGGACTATCTCAAATCAGTATCTTTATATCAGCCGCTTAAGTCGGTACCCCTCAGTAGTGTGTTGCAATTTTTACAATGGATAAAAATACCGAACAAGCAATTTGTTTAAAATTTTGTATATTTAACCAAATATCGCGTACGGAATCGTTGCGAATGTTGAAGAAGGCTTTCATTGATTCAGTTTTATCAAAAACACTAACCTAGGAGTGGTACAAAACCTTCAAAGACAGTTAAGAGCCCTTCTGGACGACCTTCGGCCTCATTAATTTATAAAAATATAAAAAAGTGAATAATATGGTGCTTAAAAATTGTCAGACAAGTGTAAAAGAAATGACAAGAGATCCTTCGCAAGTCCCTTCGAATGAGTTTTATTGATAATATGGGATTATTTGCAAAAAAGAGTACCGTAACTCTCCCAGGTCTCAGATCTCTTTGGACATGTTTGATCGTGCGAATTCTGATCTCAAATTCATGGATAGCACTACAACTGCCGATGAGACATGGGTATATGAGTTTGACATGCAAACAAGTCAACAATAATCATAATGGAACCCGTTTTCAGTCGATCGAAGAGATTAAACAAAAGCAGCTGAAGACCAACCGAAACGTGCTTATGAAAAGTGTTTCGACGTTTGGTAAAATCGTTGGAATAAGTGTATTACATCTGGTGTGGATTGCTTTGAAGGCGATAAAATAAATATTGATGAATTATTAAACGTATATCTTGGCCAAAAATGTCCATGTGTTCACTTTGAAAACTGCTTTGATAACGATTTATTTCCTAGAAAGTTTTCCACACCTCTAAACACAAAAAGTGTTATTCCACATTTAAATATTAACACGATTTCACTTTCATTCTTATTTTCTCCTTCTCCTTCTTCTTTCAGTTCAAATTTTCAAAAACAAAAAACAGTTTTTAATATTATATTTGCATACCACATAAGTAAAATGACTTAGCTTTCAGGAATTCAAAAAAGTCCAACAAGTAAAAAACAGAAACATAAAAACAATAAAGAAAAATAATTTATTTTCCAAACTGTCTGGCACTCCAACATTTTTCAAAATTTTCTAAAAACAAAGCAAATACGCTGTTTTAAAAATAA